>NW_024747119.1:0-19992 GCF_018991925.1 Homarus americanus
TATCATAGAAAACGGAAATTTGTATCATAAAAAATGGGAAATATCTACTTTCCGGAAAGTTGAGTTAGATAACCAAATTTGCCGAAAATAGATTATCATAGAAACGGAAATTTGTATCATAAAAATGGGAAATATCTACTTCGCGAAAGTTGAGTTAGATAACCAACTTCGAAAATAGATTATCATAGAAAACGAAATTGTATCATAAAAAATGGGAAATATCTACTTTCCGGGAAAGGTTATCTACTTTCCCGAAAAGTAGATAGATTTTCTACTTCGGAAAGTAGATTATCGATTTTCGGGGAATAGATTTTCGAAATTTTGGGAAATATTACCTAATTTTAAGGAAGTAGATTATCATAGAAAACGGAAATTTGTATCACAAAAAAATGGGAAATATCTACTTTCCCGGAAAAGAGTTAGATAACCAAATTTTCCGAAAATAGATTATCATAGAAACGGAAATTTGTATCAAAAAAATGGGAAATATCTACTTTCCGGAAAGTTAGTTAGATAAACCAAATTTGCCGAAAATAGATTATCATAGAAAACGGGAAATTTGTATCATAAAAATGGGGAAATATCTACTTTCCGGGAAAGTTGTTAGAAAACAACTTTCCCGAAAATAGATTATCATAGAAAATGAAATTTGTATCATAAAAATGAAATATACTTTCCGGGAAAGTATTAGATAAACAAATTTGCGAAATAGATTACATAAAAACGGAAATTTGTATCATGGGAAATATCTACTTTCCGCGAAAGATGGTTAGATAAACAATTTCCCGAAAATAGATTATCATAGAAAACGGGAAATTTGTATCAAAATGGGAAATATCTACTTTCCGGGAAAGTTGGTTATCTACTTCCCGAAAAGAGATAGATTTTCTACTTTTCGGGAAAGTAGATTATCGATTTTTCGGGGAATAGATTTTCGAATTTTTGGGGAAATATTACCTAATTTTGCGAAGTAGATTATCATAGAAAACGGGAAATTTGTATCACAAAATGGGAAATATCTACTTTCCGAAAGTTATGTTAGATAACCAAATTTTCCGAAAATAGATTACTCGCAGAAAACGGAAATTTGTATCATAAAAATGGGAAATATCTACTTCCGAAAGTTATGTTAGATAACCAAATTCCCGAAAATAGATTATCATAGAAAACGGGAAATTTGTATCATAAAAATGGGAAATATCTACTTTCCCGGAAAGTTGATAAGATAAACAAATTTGCCGAAAATAGATTATCATAGAAAACGGGAAATTTGTATCATAAAAAATGGGAAATATCTACTTTCCGGGAAAGTTGGTTAGATAACCAAATTTGCCGAAAACAGATTATCATAGAAAACGGGAAATTTGTATCATAAAAATGAAATATCTACTTCGGGAAAGTTGGTTAGATAATCAACTTTCCCGAAAATAGATTATCATAGAAAACGGAAATTTGTATCATAAAATGGGAAATATCTACTTTCCGGGAAAGTTGGTTATTCACTTTCCGAAAAGTAGATAGATTTTCTACTTTTCGGGAAAGTAGATTATCGATTTTCGGGGAATAGATTTTAATTTGGGGAAATATTACCTAATTTTGCGAAGTAGATTATCATAGAAAAGGAAATTTGTATCACAAAAAATGGGAAATATCTACTTTCCGGAAAGTTAGTTAGATAAACAAATTTTCCGAAAATAGATTATCATAGAAACGGAAATTTGATCATAAAAGGGAAATATCTACTTTCCGGGAAAGTTAATAAACCAAATTTGCAAAACAGATTATCATAGAAAACGGGAAATTTGTATCACAAAAAAATGGGAAATATCTTTCCGAAAGTTGGTTAGATAACCAAATTTCCAGAAATAGATTATTCAGAAAACGGAAATTTGTATCATAAAAATGGGAAATATCTACTTTCCGAAAGTTAGATAACCAAATTTGCCGAAAACAGATTATCATAGAAAAACGGAAATTTGTATCATAAAAATGGGAAATATCTACTTTCCGCGAAAGTTGGTTAGATAAACAACTTCCCGAAAATAGATTATCATAGAAAACGGGAATTTGTATCATAAAAATGGGAAATATCTACTCTCCGAAAGTTGTCACATTTCCCGAAAAGTAGATAGATTTTCTACTTGGGAAAGTAGATTATCGATTTTCGGGGAATAGATTTTCAATTTTGGGGAAATATTACCTAATTTTGCGAAGTAGATTATCATAGAAAACGGGAAATTTGTATCATAAAATGAAATATCTACTTTCCGGGAAAGTTGAGTTAACATTCCGAAAAGATACCAAATTTTCCGAAAATAGATTATCATAGAAAACGGGAAATTTGTATCATAAAAAATGGAAATATCTACTTTCCGAAAGTTGTTATAAACCAAATTTGCCGGAAAATAGATTATCATAGAAAACGGAAATTTGTATCATAAAATGGGAAATATCTACTTCCGGGAAAGTTGGTTAGATAAACAACTTTCCCGGAAAATAGATTATCATAGAAAACGGAAATTTGTATCATAAAAATGGAAATATCTACTTTCCGGGAAGTTTGTTAGATATACCAAATTTGCGAAAATAGATTATCATAGAAAACGAAATTTGTATCACAAAAATGGGAAATATCTACTTTCCGAAAGGGAAGGATAACCAAATTTTCCGAAATAGATTATCATAGAAAACGGGAAATTTGTATCATAAAAATGGGAAATATCTACTTTCCGGGAAAGTTGTAGATAAACAACTTTCCCGAAAAATAGATTATCATAGAAAACGAAATTTGTATCATAAAATGGGAAATATCTACTTTCCGGAAAGTTGAGTTAGATAAATCCAAATTTGCGAAAATAGATTATCATAGAAAACGGAAATTTGTATCATAAAAAATGGGAAATATCTACTTTCCGAGAAAGTTGGTTAGATAAACAACTTTCCCGAAAATAGATTATCATAGAAAACGGGAAATTTGTATCATAAAATGGGAAATATCTACTTTCCGAAAGTTGGTAATCTTCCGAAAAACTACCGAAAGTACAAACAAGGAAATATAACCTAATTGCGAAGTAGATTATCATAGAAAACGAAATTGTATCAAAAAATGGGAAATTATCTACTTTCCGGAAAGTTGTTAGATAACCAAATTTGCCGAAAATAGATTATCATAGAAAAACGAAATTTGTATCATAAAAAATGGGAAATATCTACTTTCCGGGAAAGAGTTAGATAAACCAAATTTGCGAAAAACAGATTATCATAGAAACGAAATTTGTATCATAAAATGGGAAATATCTACTCTCCGAAAGTTGGTTAGATACTTTCCGAAAAAGTAGATAGATTTTCTACTTTTCGAAAGTAGATTATCGACTTTTCGGGGAAGTAGATTTCGAATTTGGGGAAATATTATCTAATTTTGCGAAGTAGATTATCATAGAAAACGAAATTTGTATCATAAAAATGGGAAATATCTACTTTCCGGAAAGTTGGTTAGATAACCAAATCTGCCGAAAATAGATTATCATAGAAAACGGAAATTTGTATCATAAAAATGGGAAATATCTACTTTGCGAAAGAATAGATAAAACTAACCAAGCGAAAACAGATTATCATAGAAAAACGGGAAATTTGTATCATAAAAATGGGAAATATCTACTTTCCGAAAGTTGGTTAGATAACCAACTTTCCCGAAAATAGATTATCATAGAAAAACGGAAATTTGTATCATAAAAAATGGGAAATATCTACTTTCCGGAAAGTTGGTTATATACTTTCCCGAAAGTAGATAGATCAATTTTCAGAAAGTAGATTATCGACTTTTCGAAGGATTGAATTTTGGGGAAATATTACCTAATTTTAAAGAATATCATAAAAACGTGAAATTTGTATCATAAAAATGGAAATATCTACTTTCCCGAAAAAGATTATCATAGAAAACGGGAAACTTGTATCATAAAAATGGGAAATATCTACTTTCCGGGAAAGTTGGTTATATACTTTCCGAAAGTAGATAGATTTTCACTTTTCGGAAAGTAGATTATCGACTTTTCGGGGAAGTAGATTTTCGAATTTGGGGAAATACCTAATTTTGCGAAGTAGATTATCATAGAAAACGAAACTTGTATCATAAAAATGGGAAATATCTACTTTCCGAAAGTTGGTTATATACTTTCCCGAAAAGTAGATAGATTTTCTACTTTTCGAGAAAGTAGATTATCGACTTTTCGGGGAAGTAGATTGAATTTTGGGAAATATTACCTAATTTTGCGAAGTAGATTATCATAGAAAACGTGAAATTTGTATCATAAAAATGAGAAATATCTACTTTCCGGGAAAGTTGTTAGATAAACCAAATTTGCCGAAAACAGATTATCATAGAAAACGGAAATTTGTATCATAAAAAATGGGAAATATCTACTTTGGGAAAGTTGGTTAGATAACCAAATTTGCCGAAAACAGATTATCATAGAAAACAGGAAATTTGTATCATAAAAATGGGAAATATCTACTTTCCGGGAAAGTTGGTTAGATAACCAACTTTCCAGAAAATAGATTATCATTGAAAACGGGAAATTTTTATCATAAAATGGGAAATATCTACTTTCCGAAAGGTTATATACTTCCCGAAAGTAGATAGATTTTCTACTTTTCGGGAAAGTAGATTATCGACTTTTCGGGGAAGTAGATTTTCAGAATTTTGGGGAAATATTATCTAATTTTGCGAAGTAGATTATCATAGAAAACGTGAAATTTGTATCATAAAAATGGGAAATATCTACTTTCCGGGAAAGTTGGTTAGATAACAAATCTGCCGAAAATAGATTATCATAGAAAACGGGAAATTTGTATCATAAAAAAGGAAATATCTACTTTCGGGAAAGTTGGTTAGATAACCAAATTTGCCGAAACAGATTATCATAGAAAACGGGAAATTTGTATCATAAAAATGGGAAATATCTACTTTCCGGGAAAGTTGGTTAGATAACCAACTTTCCCGAAAATAGATTATCATAGAAACAGGAAATTTGTATCATAAAATGGGAAATATTTACTTTCGGGAAAGTTGGTTATATACTTTCGAAAGTAGATAGATTTTCTACTTTTCGGGAAAGTAGATTAGACTTTTCGGGGAAGTAGATTTTCAAGTATTGGGGAAATATTACCTAATTTTGCGAAGTAGATTATCATAGAAAACGTGAAATTTGTATCATAAAAATGAAAATATCTACTTTCCGGGAAAGTTGGTTAGATAACCAAATTTGCCGAAAACAGATTATCATAGAAAACGGGAAATTTGTATCATAAAAATGGGAAATATCTACTTTGCGGGAAAGTTGGTTAGATAACCAAATTTGCCGAAAACAGATTATCATAGAAAACAGGAAATTTGTATCATAAAATGGGAAATATCTACTTTCGGGAAAGTTGGTTATATACTTTCCCGAAAGTAGATAGATTTTCTACTTTTCAGGAAAGTAGATTATCGACTTTTAGGAAGTAGATTTTCGAATACAGGGAAATATTACCTAATTTTGCGAAGTAGATTATCATAGAAAACGTGAAATTTGTATCATAAAATGGAAATATCTACTTTCCCGAAAATAGATTATCATAGAAAACGGAAACTTGTATCATAAAAATGGGAAATATCTACTTTCCGGGAAAGTTGGTTATATACTTCCCGAAAAGTAGATAGATTTTCTACTTTGGAAAGTAGATTATCGACTTTGGGAAGTAGATTTTAAGGGAAATATTACCTAATTTTGCGAAGTAGATTATCATAGAAAACGTGAAACTTGTATCATAAAAATGGGAAATATCTACTTTCCGGGAAAGTTGGTTATATACTTTCCCGAAAAGTAGATAGATTTTCTACTTTTCGAAAGTAGATTATCGACTTCGGGAAGTAGATTTTCGAATTTTGGGGAAATATTACCTAATTTTGCGAAGTAGATTATCATAGAAAACGTGAAACTTGTATCATAAAATGGGAAATATCTACTTTCCGGGAAAAGTTGGTTATATACTTTCGAAAAGTAGATAGATTTCTACTTTTCGAGAAAGTAGATTATCGACTTTTCGGGAAGTAGATTTTCGAATTTTGGAAATATTACCTAATTTTGCGAAGTAGATTATCATAGAAAACGTGAAATTTGTATCATAAAATAGGAAATATCTACTTTCGGGAAAGTTGGTTAGATAACAAATTTGCCGAAAATAGATTATCATAGAAAACAGGAAATTTGTATCATAAAAAATGGGAAATATCTACTTTCCGGAAGTTGGTTAGATAACAAATTTGCCAACAGATTATCATAGAAAACGGGAAATTTGTATCATAAAAAATGGAAATATCTACTTTGCGGGAAAGTTGGTTAGATAACCAAATTTGCCGAAAACAATTATCATAGAAAACGGAAATTTGTATCATAAAAATGAAATATCTACTTTTCCGGAAAGTTGGTTAGATAACCAACTTTCCGAAAATGATTATCATAGAAAACGGGAAATTTGTATCATAAAAAATGGGAAATATCTACTTTCCGGGAAAGTTGGTTATATACTTTCCCGAAAGTAGACAGATTTTCTACTTTTCGGAAAGTAGATTATCGACTTTTCGGGAAGTAGATTTTCAATTTTGGAGGAAATATTACCTAATTTTGCGAAGTAGATTATCATAGAAAACGTGAAATTTGTATCATAAAAATGAAATATCTACTTTCCGGGAAAAGTTGGTTGTTAGATAACAAATTTGCCGAAAATAGATTATCATAAAACGGAAATTTGTATCATAAAAATGGGAAATATCTACTTTCCGGGAAAGTTGGTTGATAAACAAATTTGCCGAAAACAGATTATCATAGAAAACGGAAATTTGTATCATAAATGGGAAATATACTTTCCGGGAAAGTTGGTTAGACCAACTTTCCCGAAAATAGATATCATAGAAAACGAAATTTATCATAAAAATGGAAATATCTACTTTCCGGAAAGTTGATTAGATAACCAATTTGCCGAAAACAGATTATCATAGAAAACAGGAAATTTGTATCATAAAAATGGGAAATATCTACTATCCGGAAGTTGGTTATATACTTTCCCGAAAATAAATAGATTTTCTACTTTCGGGAAAGTAGATTATCGACTTTTCGGGAAGTAGATTTTTGAATTTAGGGGAAAATATTACCTAATTTTGCGAAGTAGATTATCATAGAAAACGTGAAATTTGTATCTAAAAAATGGGAAATATCTACTTTCCGGGAAAGTTGGTTAGATAACCATTGCCGAAAATAGATTATCATAAACAGGAAATTTGTATCATAAAATGGGAAATATCTACTTTCCGGGAAAGTTGGTTAGATAACCAACTTTCCCGAAAATAGATTATCATAGAAAACAGGAAATTTGTATCATAAAATGGGAAATACCTACTTTCCGGGAAGTTGGTTATATACTTTCCGAAAAGTAGATAGATTTTCTAATTTTCGGGAAAGTAGATTATCGACTTTTTGGGAAAGTAGATTTTCGTATTTTCGGGGAAATATTACCTACCTTTGAAGCAGATTTATCATAGAAAACGGGAAATTTGTATCATAAAAAATGGGAAATATCTACTTTCCGGGAAGTTGGTTAGATAACCAAATTTGCCGAAAATAGATTATCATAGAAAACGGGAAATTTGTATCATAGAAAATGGGAAATATCTACTTTCCGCGAAAGTTGGTTAGATAAACAACTTTCCCGAAAATAGATTATTATAGAAAACGGGAAATTTGTATCATAAAAAATGGGAAATATCTACTTTCCGGGAAAGTTGGTTAGATAACCAACTTTCCCGAAAATAGATTATCATAGAAAACGGGAAGCTTGTATCATAAAAAATGTGAAATATCGACTTTCCGGGAAAGTTGGTTAGATAACCAACTTTTCCGAAAATAGATTATCATAGAAAACGAGAAATTTGTATCATAAAAAATGGGAAATATCTACTTTCCGGGAAAGTTGGTTATCTACTTCGCCGAAAAGTAGATAGATTTTCCAATTTTCGGGAAAGCAGATTATCGACTTCTTGGGAAAGTAGATTTTCGTATTTTCGGGGAAATATTACCTAATTTTGGGAAGTAGATTATCATAGAAAACGGGAAATTTGTATCATAAAAAATGGGAAATATCTACTTTCCGGGAAAGTTGGTTAGATAACCAAATCTGCCGAAAATAGATTATCATAGAAAACGGGAAGTTTGTATCATAAAAAATGGGAAATATCTACTTTCCGCGAAAGTTGGTTAAATAAACAAATTTCCCGAAAATAGATTATCATAGAAAACGGGAAATTTGTATCATAAAAATGGGAAATATCTACTTTCCGGGAAAGTTGGTTAGATAAACAACTTTCCCGAAAATAGATTATCATAGAAAACGGGAAATTTGTATCATAAAAATGGGAAATATCGACTTTCCGTGAAAGTTGGTTATCTACTTCCCCGAAAAGTAGATAGATTTTCTAATTTTCGGGAAAGTAGAGTATCGACTTTTTGGGAAAGTAGATTTTTCGTATTTTCGGGGAAATATTACTTAATTTTGGGAAGTAGATTATCATAGAAAACGGGAAATTTGTATCATAAAAAATGGGAAATATCTTCTTTCCGGGAAAGTTGGTTAGATAACCAAATTTGCCGAAAATAGATTATCATAGAAAACGGGAAATTTGTATCATAAAAAATGGGAAATATCTATTTTCCGCGAAAGTTTCTTAGATAACCAACTTTCCCGATAATAGATTATCATAGAAAACGGGAAATTTGTATCATAAAAAATGGGAAATATCGACTTTCCAGGAAAGTTGGTTAGATAACCAACTTTCCCGAAAATAGATTATCATAGAAAACGAGAAATTTGTATCATAAAAAATGGGAAATATCTACTTTCCGGGAAAGATGGTTATCTACTTCCCCGAAAAGTAAATAGATTTTCTAATTTTTGGGAAAGTATATTATCGACTTTTTGGGAAAGTAGATTTTCGTATTTTCGGGGAAATATTAACTAATTTTGGGAAGTAGATTATCATAGAAAACGGGAAATTTGTATCATAAAAAATGGGAAATATCTACCGAAAATAGATTATCATAGAAACGGGAAACTTGTATCATAAAAAATGGAAATATCTACTTTCCGAAAGAGTTATATACTTTCCGAAAAGTAGATAGATTTTCTACTTTCGAGAAAGTAGATTATCGATTTTCGGGAAAGTAGATTTTCGAATTTTGGGGAAATATTACCTAATTTTGCGAAGTAGATTATCATAGAAAACGTGAAACTTGTATCATAAAAATGGGAAATATCTACTTTCCGAAAGTTGTTATATACTTTCCGAAAAGTAGATAGATTTTCTACTTTTCGGAAAGTAGATTATCGACTTTTCGGGGAAGTAGATTGAATTTTGGGGAAATATTACCTAATTTTGCGAAGTAGATTATCATAGAAAACGTGAAATTTGTATCATAAAAAAATGAAATATCTACTTTCCGAAAGTTATTAGATAACCAAATTTGCCGAAACAGATTATCATAGAAAACGGGAAATTTGTATCATAAAAATGGGAAATATCTACTTTCCGAAAGTTATTAGATAACCAAATTTGCCGAAACAGATTATCATAGAAAACGGAAATTTGTATCATAAAAATGGGAAATATCTACTTTGCGAAAGTTGGTTAGATAACCAAATTTGCCGAAACAGATTATAGAAAACGGAAATTTGTATCATAAAATGGGAAATATCTACTTTCCGAAAGTTGGTTAGATAACCAACTTCCAGAAAATAGATTATCATAGAAAACGGAAATTTGTATCATAAAAATGGGAAATATCTACTTTCCGAAAGTTGGATATACTTTCCCGAAAGTAGATAGATTTTCGAAAGTAGATTATCGACTTTTCGAAGTATTGAATTTTGGGGGAAATATTATCTAATTTTGGCAAGTAGATTATCATAGAAAACGTGAAATTTGTATCATAAAATGGAAATATCTACTTTCCGGGAAAGTTAGTAGATAACCAAATTTGCCGAAACAGATTATCATAGAAAACGAAATTTGTATCATAAAAAATGGGAAATATCTACTTTCGGGAAAGTTGATAGATAACCAAATTTGCTGAAAACAGATTATCATAGAAAACGGGAAATTTGTATCATAAAAATGAATATCTACTTTCCGGGAAGTTGGTTAGATAACCAACTTTCCCGAAATAGATTATCATAGAAAACGGAAATTTGTATCATAAAAATGGGAAATATCTACTTTCCGAAAGTTGTTATACACTTTCCCGAAAGTGATAGATTTTTACTTTTCAGAAAGTAGATTATCGACTTTTCGGGGAAGTAGATTGAATTTGGGGAAATATTACCTAATTTTGCGAAGTAGATTATCATAGAAAACGTGAAATTTGTATCATAAAAAATGGGAATATCTATTTCCCGAAAATAGATTATCAGAAAACGGAAATTTGTATCATAAAAATGGGAAATATCTACTTTCCGAAAGGTTATATACTTTCCCGAAAAGTAGATAGATTTTCTACTTTCAGAAAGTAGATTATCGATTTTCGGGAAAGTAGATTTTCAAATTTGGGAATATACCCAATCTTTAGAAGTAGATTATCATAGAAAACGTGAAACTTGTATCATAAAAATGGGAAATATCTACTTTCCGAAAGCATATATACTCCCGAAAAGTAGATAGATTTTTCACTTTCGAGAAAGTAGATTATCGACTTCGGGAAGTAGATTGATTTTGGGGAAATATTACCTAATTTTGCGAAGTAGATTATCATAGAAAACGTGAAATTTGTATCAAAAAAATGAGAAATATCTACTTTCCGGGAAAGTTATTAGATAACCAAATTTGCCGAAAATAGATTATCATAGAAAACGGAAATTTGTATCATAAAAATGGGAAATATCTACTTTCCGGGAAAGGTTAGATAACCAAATTTGCCGAAAACAGATTATCATAGAAAACGGGAAATTTGTATCATAAAATGGGAAATATCTACTTTGCGGAAAGTTAAGGATAACCAAATTTGCCGAAAACAGATTATCATAGAAAACGGAAATTTGTATCATAAAAATGGGAATATCCACTTTCCGGGAAAGTTGGTTAGATAACCAACTTCCCGAAAATAGATTATCATAGAAAACGGGAAATTTGTATCAAAAATGGGAAATATCTACTTTCCGGAAAGTTGTTATATACTTTCCGAAAGTAGACAGATTTTCTACTTTTCGGGAAAGTAGATTATCGACTTTTCGGGGAAGTAGATTTTCGAATTTTGGGGAAATATTACCTAATTTTGCGAAGTAGATTATCATAGAAAACGTGAAATTTGTATCATAAAATGAGAAATATCTACTTTCCGGGAAAGTTGATTGATAACCAAATTTTCCGAAAATAGATTATCATAGAAAACGGGAAATTTGTATCATAAAAATGGGAAATATCTACTTTCCGGGAAAGTTGATTAGATAAACAATTGCCGAAACAGATTATCCAGAAAAAACGGAAATTTGTATCATAAAAAATGGGAAATATCTACTTTCCGGGAAAGTTGTTAGATAACCAAATTTGCCGAAAACAGATTATCATAGAAAACGGGAAATTTGTATCATAAAAATGGGAAATATCTACTATCCGGGAAAGTTGTTAGATATTTTCCCGAAAAGTAGATAGATTTTCACTTTTCGGAAAGTAGATTATCGATTTTCGGGAAGTAGATTGAATTTTGGGAAAATATTACCTAATTTTCCGAAGTAGATTATCATAGAAAACGTGAAATTTGTATCATAAAAATGGGAAATATCTACTTTCCGGGAAAGTTAGATAACCAACTTGTCCGAAAAACAGATTATCATAGAAAACGGGAAATTTGTATCATAAAATGGAATATCTACTCCGAAAGTTGGTTAGATAACCAACTTTCCCGAAAATAGATTATCATAGAAAACGGGAAATTTGTATCATAAAAATGGGAAATATCTACTTTCCGGAAAGTTGGTTATATTTTCCCGAAAAGTAGATAGATTTTCTACTTTTCGGGAAAGTAGATTATCGACTTTTCGGGAAGTAGATTGAATTTTGGGGAAATATTACCTAATTTTGCGAAGTAGATTATCATAGAAAACGTGAAATTTGTATCATAAAAATGGGAAATATCTACTTCGGGAAAGTTGGTTAGATAACCAAATTTGCCGAAAATAGATTATCATAGAAAACGGGAAATTTGTATCATAAAAATGGGAAATATCTACTTTCCGGGAAAGTTGGTTAGATAACCAAATTTGCCGAAACAGATTATCATAGAAAACGGAAATTTGTATCATAAAAATGGGAAATATCTACTTTGCGGGAAAGTTGTTAGATAAACCAAATTTGCCGAAAAACAGATTATCATAGAAAACGGGAAATTTGTATCATAAAAAATGGGAAATATCTACTTCCCGAAAATAGATTATCATAGAAAACGGAAATTTGTATCATAAAAATGGGAAATATCTACTTCCGGGAAAGTTGGTTATATACTTTCCCGAAAGTAGATAGATTTTCTACTTTTCGGAAAGTAGATTATCGACTTTTCGGGGAAGTAGATTGAATTTTGGGGAATACACTAATTTTATGAAGTAGATTATCATAGAAAACGTGAAATTTGTATCATAAAAATGAGAAATATCTATTTTCCTGAAAGTTGGTTAGATAAACCAAATTTGCCGAAAACAGATTATCATAGAAAACGGGAAATTTGTATACAAAATGGGAAATATCTACTTTCCGGGAAAGTTGGTTAGATAACCAAATTTGCCGAAATAGATTATCATAGAAAACGGGAAATTTGTATCAAAAAAATGGGAAATATCTACTTTCCGAAAGTTGGTTAGATAACCAAATTTGCCGAAAACAGATTATCAGAAAACGGGAAATTTGTATCATAAAAATGGGAAATATCTACCTTCCGGGAAAGTTGTTAGATAACCAACTTTCCCGAAAATAGATTATCATAGAAAACGAAATTTGTATCATAAAAATGGGAAATATCTACTTTCCGAAAAATGGTTAGATAACCAAATTTGCCGAAAACAGATTATCATAGAAAAACGGAAATTTGTATCAAAAAAATGGGAAATATCTACTTTCCGAAAGTTGGTTGTATACTTTCCGAAAAGTAGAAGATTTTCTACTTTTCGGGAAAGTAGATTATCGACTTTCGGGAAGATTGAATTTTGGGGAAGACACTAATTTTGCGAAGTAGATTATCACAGAAAACGGAAATTTGTATCATAAAAATGGGAAATATCTACTTTCCGGGAAAGTTGGTTAGATAAACCAAATTTGCCGAAAATAGATTATCATAGAAACGGAAATTTGTATCATAAAAAATGGGAAATATCTACTTCCGAAAGTTGGTTGATAACCAAATTTGCCGAAACAGATTATCGCAAAACGGAAATTTGTATCATAAAAATGGGAAATATCTACTTTCCGGGAAAGTTGTTAGATAACCAACTTTTCCCGAAAATAGATTATCATAGAAAACGGAAATTTGTATCATAAAAATGGGAAATATCTACTTTCCGGGAAAGTTATTAGATAACCAAATTTTGCGAAAACAGATTATCATAGAAAACGTGAAATTTGTATCATAAAAAATGAAATATCTACTTTCCGGGAAAGTTGGTTAGATAACCAAATCTGCCGAAAAAATTATCATAGAAAACGGAAATTTGTATCATAAAAATGGAAATATCTACTTTCCGGAAAGTTGGTTAGATAAACCAACTTTCCGGAAAATAGATTATCATAGAAAACGGGAAATTTGTATCATAAAAATGGGAATATCTACTTTCCGAAAGTTGGTTAGATAACCAAATTTGCCGAAAACAGATTATCATAGAAACAGGAAATTTGTATCATAAAATGAAATATTTACTTCCGGGAAATGGTTATATACTTCCCAAAGTAGATAGATTTTCTACTTTCGGAAAGAGATTATCGACTTTCGGGAAGTAGATTGAATTTTGGGGGAAATATTACCTAATTTTGCGAAGAAAGATTATCATAGAAAACGTGAAATTTGTATCATAAAAATGGGAAATATCTACTTTCCGGGAAAGTTATTATAACCAAATTTGCCGAAAACAGATTATGACAGAAACGGGAAATTTGTATCATAAATGGGAAATATCTACTTTCCGGGAAAGTTGTTAGATACTTTCCGAAAAGTAGATAGATTTTCTACTTTTCGGAAAGTAGATTATCGACTTTTCGGGATGTAGATTTCGAATTTTGGGGAAATATTACCTAATTTTGCGAAGTAGATTATCATAGAAAACGAGAAATTTGTATCATAAAAATGGGAAATATCTATTTTCCGGGAAAGTTGGTTATCTACTTCCCCGAAAAGTAGATAGATTTTCTAATTTTCGGGAAAGTAGATTATCGACTTTTTGGGAAAGTAGATTTTCGTATTTTCGGGGAAATATTACCTAATTTTGGTAAGTAGATTATCATAGAAAACGGGAAATTTGTATCATAAAAAATGGGAAATATCTACTTTCCGGGAAAGTTGGTTAGATAACCAAATTTGCCGAAAATAGATTATCATAGAAAACGGGAAATTTGTATCATATAAAAAAGGAAATATCTAATTTCCGCGAAAGTTTCTTAGATAACCAACTTTCCCGAAAATAGATTATCATAGAAAACGAGAAATTTGTATCATAAAAAATGGGAAATATCTACTTTCCGGGAAAGTAGATAGATTTTCTAATTTTTGGGAAAGTAGATTATCGACTTTTTGGGAAACTAGATTTTCGTATTTTCGGGGAAATATTACCTAATTTTCGGAAGTAGATTATCATAGAAAACGGGAAATTTGTATCATAAAAAATGGGAAATATCTACTTTCCGGGAAAGTTGGTTAGATAACCAAATTTGCCGAAAATAGATTATCATAGTAAACGGGAAATTTGTATCATAAAATGAAATATCTACTTTCATGAAAGTTTCTTGAATAACCAAATTTCTCGAAATTAGTTATCGCAAGAAAACGGGAAATTTGTATCATAAAAAATGGGAAATATCTACTTTCCAGGAAAGTTGGTTATCTACTTTCCCGAAGAGTAGATAGATTTTCTACTTTTCGGGAAAGTAGATTATCGACTTTTCGGGGAAGTAGATTTTCGAATTTTCGAGGAAATATTACCTAATTTTGCGAAGTAGATTATCATAGAAAACGGGAAATTTGTATCATAAAAAATGGGAAATATCTACTTTCCGGGAAAGTTAGTTAGATAACCAAATTTGCCGAAAATAGTATCATAGAAACGAAATTTGTATCATAAAAATGGAATATCTACTTTCGAAAGTTGGTTAGATAACCAAATTTGCCGAAAACAGATTATTAGAGAAAACGGAAAATTTGTATCATAAAAATGAAATATCTACTTTCCGGGAAGTTTTAGATAACCAAATTCCCCGAAAACAGATTATCGCAGAAAACGGAATTTGTATCATAAAAAATGGGAAATATCTACTTTCGAAAGTTAGATAAACAACTTTCCCAAAAAATAGATTATCATAGAAAACGAAATTTGTATCATATAAAAATGGAAATATCTACTTTCCGAAAGTTGGTTATATACTTTCCGAAAAATAGATTATCACAGAAAAACGGTGTTCAGATTACAAAAATGGGAAATATCCACTTTCCGGGAAAGTTGAGTTAGATAACCAACTTTCCCGGTAAGATTATCATAGAAAAACGGAAATTTGTATCATAAAAAATGGGGAAATATCTACTTTCCCGAAAAGTAGATAGATTTCATTTCGAAAGTATATTATCGACTTTTCGGGGAATAGATTTTCGAATTTGGGGAAATATTACCTAATTTGCGAAGTAGATTATCACAGAAAACGTGAAATTGTATCATAATGAGAAATATCTACTTTCCGGAAAGTTGTTAGATAACCAAATTTGCCGAAAACAGATTATCATAGAAAACGAAATTTGTATCATAAAAAAATGAGCTATCTACTTTCCGGAAAGTTGTTAGATAACCAAATTTGCCGAAAATAGATTATCAGAGAAACGGAAATTTGTATCATAAAAATGGGAAATATCTACTTCCGGGAAAGTTGAGTTAGATAAACAATTTGCCGAAAACAGATTATCATAGAAAACGGGAAATTTGTATCATAAAAATGGAAAATATCTACCTTCCGGGAAAGTTAGATAAACCAACTTTCCCGAAAATAGATTATCAGAGAAAAAGGAAATTGTATCATAAAAATGGGAAATATCTTACTTTCCGGGAAAATGGTTAGATAACCAAATTTTCCGAAAACAGATTACATCAGAAAACGGGAAAATTTGTATCATAAAAATGGGGAAATATCTACTTTCCGGAAAGTTGAGTATACTTTCCGAAAAGTAGATAGATTTTCTACTTTTCGAAAGTATCGACTTTTCGGGGAAATAGATTTTCGAATTTGGGGGAAATAATACCTAATTTTTGCGAAGTAGATTATCATAGAAACGTGAAATTTGTATCATAAAAAATGGGAAATATCTACTTTCCGAAAGTTAGTTAGATAAACCAAATTTGCCGAAAATAGATTATCATAGAAAACGGAAATTTGTATCATAAAAATGGGAAATATCTACTTTCCGAAAGTTAGTTAGATAAACCAAAATTTGCCGAAAACAGATTATCATAGAAAACGAAATTTGTATCATAAAAATGATATCTACTTCCGGGAAAGTTGGTTAGAGCCAACTTCCCGAAAATAGATTATCATAGAAAACGGAAATTTGTATCATAAAAAATGGGAAATATCTACTTTCCGGGAAAGTTGAAAATAGATAAACTTCTCCGAAAACAGATTATCATAGAAAACGGGAAATTTGTATCATAAAAATGGGAAATATCTACTTTCCGGAAAGATAGATAACCAAATTTGCCGAAAACAGATTATCAGAAAACGGAAATTTGTATCATAAAAAATGGGAAATATCTACTTTCCGCGAAAGTTGAGTTAGATAAACAACTTTCCGGCAAATAGATTATCATAGAAAACGCAAAATTTGTATCATAAAAATGGAAATATTTACTTCCAAAGTTGGGAGAAGATAACCAAATTCTGCTGAAAATAGAATATCATAGAAACGAAAATTGTATCAAAAATGGGAAAATATCTACTTTCGCGAAAGTTGGTTAGTAAAACAATTTCCGAAAATAGATTATCATAGAAAACGTGAAATTTGTATCATAAAAAATGGGAAATATCTACTTTCCAAAGTTAGTTAGATAACCAAATTTGCCGAAAATAGATTATCATAGAAAACGGAAATTTGTATCATAAAAAATGGGAAATATCTACTTTCCGGGAAAGTTGTTAGATAAACAAATTTCTGAAAATAGATTATCATAGAAAACGGAAATTTGTATCATAAAATGGGAAATATCTTACTTCCGGGAAAGTTGGTTAATAAACCTTCCCGAAAACAGATATATTATCACTAGAAAACGAAATCACGAACATACAAAAATGGGAAATATTACCAATTTCCTAAAACAGATTATCATAGAAAACGGAAATTTGTATCACAAAAAAAATGGGAAATATCTACTTTCCGAAAGTTGAGTATAACCAAATTCTTCCGAAAATAGATTATCATAGAAAACGTAAATTATCACAAAAAATGGGAAATATATTACTTCAATGAAAATTACCAACAAAACAACTTTCCCGAAGATAGATTATCACAGAAAACGTGAAATTTGTATCATAAAAAATGGAAATATCTACTTTCCAAAGAAGATATACTTTCACGAAAAGTAGAAATTACCAAGACATTTTCGGGGAATAGATTTAAATTTGGGAATACACCTAATTTTGCGAAGTAGATTATCACAGAAAACGTGAAATTTGTATCAAAAAAATGGAAATATCTACTTTCCGGGAAAGTTGAGTTAGACAAACCAAATTTTCCGAAAACAGATTATCAGAAAACGGGAAATTTATCATAAAATGGAAATATTCACTTTCCGGAAAGTTGGATAGATAACCAAATTTGCTGAAAATAGATTATCATAGAAAACGGAAAATTGTATCAAAAAATGGCAAAACTACTTCCGCGGAAAGTTGAATAGATAAACAAATTTCCCGAAAAATAGATTATCATAGAAAACGAAATTTTTATCAAAAAAATGGGAAAATATTCACTTTCCGAAAGCTAGTTAGATAAACCAAATTAGCTGAAAATAGATTATCAAAGAAAACGAAATTTGTATCATAAAAAATGGAAATATCTACTTTCCAGAAGTTATAGATAAACAACATCACGAAAATAGATTATCATGAAAACGGGAAAATTTGTATCATAAAAAAACACCCAAAAAACCACCCTAGTGCAGAAATATTCACTTTCCGAAAGAATTACGATTCAAAAAAACAAATTTTCGAAAACAAAAAAAATAGATTATCATAGAAAACGGGAAATTTGTATCACAAAAAATGGAAATATCTACTCCAAGTTGTTAGATAAATTTTCCGAAAACAGATTATCATAGAAACGGAAATAAAATCACAAAAAATGGGAAAATCTACTTCAAAAAGTTAAGATAAACAAATTTCCCCAAAATAGATTATCACAGAAAACGGGAAATTTGTATCATAAAATGGGAAATATCCACTTCCGGAAAGCTGGAAAAACAACTCCCAAAAACAGATTATCAGAAACGTAAATTACAAAAAATGGGAAATATATATTTCCAAATTAGTTAAATAAACAAATTCCGAAAATAGATTATCAAAAGAAAACGAAAACATGCATAAAAAAATGGAAATATCTACTTCCGGGAAATATAAGATAACCAAATTTCCGAAAAGAATATCAGAAAACTAAATTTGTACAAAAAAATTAAAAACTACCAAGCGAAAGTTTGAATTAGTAAAACAACTTACCCAAAACAGATTATCATAGAAAACGGGAAATTTGTATCATCAAGTAAAATATCTACTTTCCGAAAGCTGAAAAGACAAAACAAATTTTCCGAAAATAGATTATCACAGAAAACGGAAATTTGTATCATAAAAATGGGAAATATCTACTTTCCGAAAGTTAATTAATAACCAAATTTCCCGAAAATAGATTACATAAAAACGGGAAATTAGTATCACAAAAATTCGGGAAATATCCATCTTCAAGAAAATAATAAAACAACTTTCCCAACCCAGATTAACATAAAAACGAAAATTTATCAAAAAATGGAAAATATCTACTTTCCGAAAGTTGATAGATAAACAAATTTTCCTAAAACAGATTATCACAAAAACGAAATCAGCATAATAAAAATAAAATATCCACTTCCGCGAAAGTTGGTTAGATAAACCAAATTTCCCCAAAAAAAACGACACAGAAAACGGGAAATTTGTATCACAAAAAAAAATGGAAACATCTACTTCACAAAAGTTGAAAGAAAAAAACAAATTCCCGGAAAATAGATTATCATAGAAAACGGGAAATTTGTACCACAAAAAATGGGAAATATCTACTTTCCGAAAGTTGATAGATAAACCAAACTATGAAAATAGATTATCAGAGAAACGGGAAATTTGTATCATAAAAAATGGGAAATATCTACTTTCCATGAAAGTTAGTTAGATAAACAACTTTCCCGAAAATAGATTATCATAGAAAACGGAAATTTGTACATAAAAAATGGACATATCTACTTTCCCGAAAGTTGTTAGATAAACAAATTTCCGAAAATAGATTATCATAGAAAACGGAAATTTGTATCAAAAAAATGGGAAATATCTACTTTCACGAAAGTTGAGTTAGATAAACAACTTTCCCGAAAATAGATTATCATAGAAAACGAAATTTGTATCATAAAAATGGGAAATATCTACTTTCCGGAAAGTTGGTTAGA
>NW_024747120.1:0-15867 GCF_018991925.1 Homarus americanus
CATAGTGTAGGGACTTGCTGTCTTCCTGTTGTGCCAGTGTTGTTAACACATAGTGTACAGACTCATTGTCCTTCTGTTGTGCCAGTGTTGTTAATACATAGTGTAGGGATGTGTTGTCTTCCTGTTGTGCCAGTGTTGTTAATACATAGTGTAGGGACTCGTTGTCTTCCTGTTGTGCCCGTGTTGTTAATACATAGTGTAGGGACGTGTTGTCTTCCTGTTGTGCCAGTGTTGTTAATACATAGTGTAGGGACTCGTTGTCTTCCTGTTGTGCCAGTGTTGTTAATACATAGTGTGGGGACCCGTTGTCTTCCTGTTGTGCCAGTGTTGTTAATACATAGTGCAGGGACTTGTTGTCTTCCTGTTGTGCCAGTTAATACATAGTGTAGGGACTCGTTGTCTTCCTGTTGTGCCAGTGTTGTTAATACATAGTGTAGGGATTTGTTGTCTTCCTGTTGTGCCAATGTTGTTAACACATAGTGTACGGACTCGTTGTCCTCCTGTTGTGCCAGTGTTGTTAATACATAGTGTACGGACTCGTTGTCTTCCTGTTGTGCCAGTGTTGTTAATACATAGTATAGGCACTTGTTGTCTTCCTATTGTACCAGTGTTTTTAATACTTAGTGTAGGGACTTGTTGTCTTCCTGTTGTGCCAGTGTTGTTAATACATAGTGTAGGGACTTGTTGCCTTCCTGTTGTGCCCGTGTTGTTAATACATAGTGTTCAGACTCGTTGTCCTCTTGTTGTGCCAGTGATGTTAATGCATAGTGTAGGGACTTGTTGTCTTCCTGTTGTGCCAGTTTTGTTAATACATAGTGTAGGGACTCGTTGTCTTCCTGTTGTGCCAGTGTTGTTAATACATAGTGTAGGGACTCGTTGTCTTCCTGTTGTGCCAGTGTTGTTAATACTTAGTGTTGGGAATCGTTGTCTGCCTGTTGTCCCAGTGTTGTTAATACATAGTGTAGGGACTCGTTGTCTTTCTGTTGTGCCAGTATTGTTTATACATATTGTAGAGACTCGTTGTCTTCCTGTTGTTCCAGTTTTGTTAATAAGTAGTGTAGGGACTCGTTGTCTTCCTGTTGTGCCAGTGTTGTTAATACATAGTGTAGGGACTCATTGTCATCCTGTTGTGCCAGTGTTGTTAATACGTAGTGTTGGGACTCGTTGTCTTCCTGTTGTGCCAGTGTTGTTAATACTTAGTGTTGGGAATCGTTGTCTGCCTGTTGTCCCAGTGTTGTTAATACATAGTGTAGGGACTCGTTGTCACCCTGTTGTGCCAGTGTTATTAATACATAGTGTAGGGACTCGTTGTCTTTCTGTTGTGCCAGTGTTGTTTATACATAGTATAGAGAATCATTGTCTTCCTGTTGTGCCAGTGTTGTTTATCCAGAGTGTAGGGACGTTTTGTCTTCCTGTTGTGCCAGTGTTGTTAATACATAGTGTAGGGACTCGTTGTCTTCATGTTGTGCCAATGTTGTTAATACATAGTGTAAGGACTAGTTGTCTCCCCGTTGTGCCAGTGCTGTTAATACATAGTGTATGGACTCGTTGTCCTCCTGTTGTGCCAGTGTTGTTAATACATAGTGTTGGGACTCGTTGTCTTCCTGTTGTGCCAGTGTTGTTAATACTTAGTGTTGGGAATCGTTGTCTTCCTTTTAGCCAGTGTTGTTAATACATAGTGTAGGGACTCGTTGTCACCCTGTTGTGCCAGTGTTGTTAATACATAGTTTAGGGACTCGTTGTCTTTCTGTTGTGCCAGTATTGTTTATACATAGTGTAGAGACTCGTTGTCTTCCTGTTGTTCCAGTGTTGTTAATACGTAGTGTTGGGACTCGTTGTCTTCCTGTTGTGCCAGTTTTGTTAATAAGTAATGTAGGGACTCGTTGTCCACTTGTTGTGCCAGTGTTGTTAATATGTAGTGGATGGACTCGTTGTCCTCCTATTTTGCCAGTGTTGTTAATACATCATGTAGGAACTCGTTGTCCTTCTGTTGTGCCAGTGTTGTTAATACATAGTGTAGGGACTCGTTGTCTTCCTGTTGTGACAGTTAATACATAGTGTAGGGACTCGTTGCCTTCCTGTTGTGCCAGTGTTGTTAACACATAGTGTACAGACTCATTGTCCTCCTGTTGTGCCACTGTTGTTTATACATAGTGTACCGACTCGTTGGCTTCCTGTTGTGCCAGTGTTGTTAATACATAGTGTAGGGACTCGTTGTCTTCCTGTTGTGCCAGTGTTGTTAATACATAGTGTACGGACTCGTTGTCACCCTGTTGTGCCGGTGTTGTTAATGCATAGTGTAGGGACGTGCTGTCTTCCTGTTGTGCCAGAGTTGTTAATACATAGTGTAGGGACTCGTTGTCTTCCTGTTGTGCCAGTTAATACATAGTGTAGGGACTTGTTGTCTTCCTGTTGTGCCATTGTTGTTAATACATAGTGTAGGGACCTGTTGTCTTCCTGTTGTGCCAGTGTTGTTAATATATAGTGTAGGGACGTGTTGTCTTCCTGTTGTGCCAGTGTTGTTAATACATAGTGTGGGGACCCGTTGTCTTCCTGTTGTGCCAGTGTTGTTAATACATAGTGCAGGTACTCGTTGTCTTCCTGTTGTGCCAGTTAATACATAGTGTAGGGACTCGTTGCCTTCCTGTTGTGCCAGTTAATACATAGTGTAGGGACTCGTTGTCTTCCTGTTGCGCCAGTGTTGTTAATACATAGTGTAGGGATTTGTTGTCTTCCTGTTGTGCCAGTGTTGTTAACACATAGTGTACGGACTCGTTGTCCTCCTGTTGTGCCAGTGTTGTTAATACATAGTCTACGGACTCGTTATCTTCCTGTTGTGCCAGTGTTGTTAATACATAGTGTAGAGACTTGTTGTCTTCCTGTTGTGCCAGTGTTTTTAATACTTAGTGTAGGGACTTGTTATCTTCCTGTTGTGCCAGTGATGTTAATACATAGTGTAGGGACTTGTTGCCTTCCTGTTGTGCCCGTGTTGTTAATACATAGTGTTGAGACTCGTTGTCCTCCTGTTGTGCCAATGTTGTTAATACATAGTGTAGGGACACGTTGTCTTCCTGTTGTGTCAGTTAATACATAGTGTAGGGACTCGTTGGCTTCCTGTTGTGCCAATTAATACATAGTGTAGGGACTCGTTGTCTTCCTGTTGCGCCAGTGTTGTTAATACATAGTGTAGGGATTTGTTGTCTTCTTGTTGTGCCAGTGTTTTTAACACATAGTGTACGGACTCGTTATCTTCCTGTTGTGCCAGTGTTGTTAATACATAGTGTTGAGACTCGTTGTCCTCCTGTTGTGCCAGTGTTGTTAATACATAGTGTAGGGACCTGTTGTCCTCCTGTTGTGCCAGTGTTGTTAATACATAGTGTAGGGACGTGTTGTCTTCCTGTTGTGCCAGTGTTGTTAATACATAGTGCAGGGACTCGTTGTCTTCCTGTTGTGCCAGTTAGTACATAGTGTAGGGACTCGTTGTCTTCCTGTTGTACTTGATTATGGTACACTGAGTGTAGGGACTCGTTATGTTCTGTTGTGCCAAGTTAATATACATAGTGTAGGGACTCGTTGTCTTCCTGTTGCGCCAGTGTTGTTAATACTGGTGTGAAGTTGTTGCTGTCTTCCTGTTGTGCCAGTGTTGTTAATAAATAGTGCAGAGACTTGTTGTCTGTTGTGCCAGTGTTTTTAATACTTAGTGTAGGGACTTGTTGTCTTCCTGTTGTGCCATTGTTGTTAATACATAGTGTAGGGACTTGTTGCCTTCCTGTTGTGCCCGTGTTGTTAATACATAGTGTAGGGACTCGTTGTCACCCTGTTGTGCCAGTGTTGTTAACACATAGTGTAGGGACTCGTTGTCTTTCTGTTGTGCCAGTATTGTTTATACATATTGTAGAGACTCGTTGTCTTCCTGTTGTGCCAGTGTTGTTAATACATAGTGTAGGGACTCGTTGTCTTTCTGTTGTGCCAGTGTTGTTAATGCATAGTGTAGGGACTTGTTGTCTTCCTGTTGTGCCAGTTTTGTTAATACATAGTGTAGGGACTCGTTGTCTTCCTGTTGTGCCAGTGTTGTTAATACATAGTGTAGGGACTCGTTGTCTTCCTCTTGTGCCACTCTTGGTAATATGTAGTGTAGGGACTCGTTGTCGTCCTGTTGTGCCAGTGTTGTTAATACATAGTGTAGGGACTCGTTGTCTTTCTGTTGTGCCAGTATTGTTTATACATATTGTAGAGACTCGTTGTCTTCCTGTTGTTCCAGTGTTGTTAATACGTAGTGTTGGGACTCGTTGTCTTCCTGTTCTGCCAATGTTGTTAGTACAAAGTATAGGGACTCGTTGTCATCCTGTTGTGCCAGTGTTGTTAATACATAGTGTAGGGACTCGTTGTCTTTCTGGTGTGCCAGTGTTGTTTATACATAGTGTAGAGACTCATTGTCTTCCTGTTGTGCCAGTGTTGTTTATCCAGAGTGTAGGGACGTTTTGTCTTCCTGTTGTGCCAGTGTTGTTAATACATAGTGTAGGGACATGTTGTCTTCCTGTTGTGCAGGTGTTGTTAACACATAGTGTTGAGACTCGTTGTCCTCCTGTTGTGCCAATGTTGTTAATACATAGTGTAGGGACACGTTGTCTTCCTGTTGTGTCAGTTAATACATAGTGTAGGGACTCGTTGGGTTCCTGTTGTGTCAATTAATACATAGTGTAGGGACTCGTTGTCTTCCTGTTGCGCCAGTGTTGTTAATACATAGTGTAGGGATTTGTTGTTTTCTTGTTGTGCCAGTGTTTTTAACACATAGTGTACGGACTCGTTGTCCTCCTGTTGTGCCAGTGTTGTTAATACATAGTGTACGGACTCGTTATCTTCCTGTTGTGCCAGTGTTGTTAATACATAGTGTTGAGACTCGTTGTCCTCCTGTTGTGCCAGTGTTGTTAATACATAGTGTAGGGACCTGTTGTCCTCCTGTTGTGCCAGTGTTGTTAATACATAGTGTAGGGACGTGTTGTCTTCCTGTTGTGCCAGTGTTGTCAATACATAGTGCAGGGACTCGTTGTCTTCCTGTTGTGCCAGTTAGTACATAGTGTAGGGACTCGTTGTCTTCCTGTTGTGCCAGTTAATACATAGTGTAGGGACTCGTTGTCTTCCTGTTGCGCCCAGTGTTGTTAATACATAGTGTAGGGATTTGTTGTCTTCCTGTTGTGTGCCAGTGTTGTTAACACATAGTGTACGGACTCGTTATCCTCCTCATCGGACTCGTTATCTTCCTGTTGTGCCAGTGTTGTTAATAAATAGTGCAGAGACTTGTTGTCTTCCTGTTGTGCCAGTGTTTTTAATACTTAGTGTAGGGACTTGTTGTCTTCCTGTTGTGCCATTGTTGTTAATACATGGTGTAGGGACTTGTTGCCTTTCCTGTTGTGCCCGTGTTGTTAATACATAGTGTAGGGACTCGTTGTCACCCTGTTGTGCCAGTGTTGTTAACACATAGTGTAGGGACTCGTTGTCTTTCTGTTGTGCCAGTATTGTTTATACTCGTTAGTGTTGTAGACTCGTTGTCTTCCTGTTGTGCCAGTGTTGTTAATAGATAGTGTAGGGACTCGTTGTCTTTCTGTTGTGCCAGTGTTGTTAATGCATACTGTAGGGACTTGTTGTCTTCCTGTTGTGCCAGTTTTGTTAATACATAGTGTAGGGACTCGTTGTCTTCCTGTTGTGCCAGTGTTGTTAATACATAGTGTAGGGACTCGTTGTCTTCCTCTTGTGCCACTCTTGGTAATATGTAGTGTAGGGACTCGTTGTCGTCCTGTTGTGCCAGTGTTGTTAATACATAGTGTAGGGACTCGTTGTCTTTCTGTTGTGCCAGTATTGTTTATACATATTGTAGAGACTCGTTGTCTTCCTGTTGTTCCAGTGTTGTTAATACGTAGTGTTGGGACTCGTTGTCTTCCTGTTGTGCCAGTGTTGTTAGTACATAGTATAGGGACTCGTTGTCATCCTGTTGTGCCAGTGTTGTTAATACATAGTGTAGGGACTCGTTGTCTTTCTGGTGTGCCAGTGTTGTTTATACATAGTATAGAAACTCATTGTCTTCCTGTTGTGCCAGTGTTGTTTATCCAGAGTGTAGGGACGTTTTGTCTTCCTGTTGTGCCAGTGTTGTTAATACATAGTGTAGGGACTCGTTGTCTTCATGTTGTGCCAATGTTGTTAATACATAGTGTAAGGACTAGTTGTCTCCCCGTTGTGCCAGTGCTGTTAATACATAGTGTATGGACTCGTTGTCCTCCTGTTGTGCCAGTGTTGTTAATACATAGTGTTGGGACTCGTTGTCTTCCTGTTGTGCCAGTGTTGTTAATACTTAGTGTTGGGAATCGTTGTCTTCCTTTTAGCCAGTGTTGTTAATACATAGTGTAGGGACTCGTTGTCACCCTGTTGTGCCAGTGTTGTTAATACATAGTTTAGGGACTCGTTGTCTTTCTGTTGTGCCAGTATTGTTTATACATAGTGTAGAGACTCGTTGTCTTCCTGTTGTTCCAGTGTTGTTAATACGTAGTGTTGGGACTCGTTGTCTTCCTGTTGTGCCAGTTTTGTTAATAAGTAATGTAGGGACTCGTTGTCCACTTGTTGTGCCAGTGTTGTTAATATGTAGTGGATGGACTCGTTGTCCTCCTATTTTGCCAGTGTTGTTAATACATCATGTAGGAACTCGTTGTCCTTCTGTTGTGCCAGTGTTGTTAATACATAGTGTAGGGACTCGTTGTCTTCCTGTTGTGACAGTTAATACATAGTGTAGGGACTCGTTGCCTTCCTGTTGTGCCAGTGTTGTTAACACATAGTGTACAGACTCATTGTCCTCCTGTTGTGCCACTGTTGTTTATACATAGTGTACCGACTCGTTGGCTTCCTGTTGTGCCAGTGTTGTTAATACATAGTGTAGGGACTCGTTGTCTTCCTGTTGTGCCAGTGTTGTTAATACATAGTGTACGGACTCGTTGTCACCCTGTTGTGCCGGTGTTGTTAATGCATAGTGTAGGGACGTGCTGTCTTCCTGTTGTGCCAGAGTTGTTAATACATAGTGTAGGGACTCGTTGTCTTCCTGTTGTGCCAGTTAATACATAGTGTAGGGACTTGTTGTCTTCCTGTTGTGCCATTGTTGTTAATACATAGTGTAGGGACCTGTTGTCTTCCTGTTGTGCCAGTGTTGTTAATATATAGTGTAGGGACGTGTTGTCTTCCTGTTGTGCCAGTGTTGTTAATACATAGTGTGGGGACCCGTTGTCTTCCTGTTGTGCCAGTGTTGTTAATACATAGTGCAGGTACTCGTTGTCTTCCTGTTGTGCCAGTTAATACATAGTGTAGGGACTCGTTGCCTTCCTGTTGTGCCAGTTAATACATAGTGTAGGGACTCGTTGTCTTCCTGTTGCGCCAGTGTTGTTAATACATAGTGTAGGGATTTGTTGTCTTCCTGTTGTGCCAGTGTTGTTAACACATAGTGTACGGACTCGTTGTCCTCCTGTTGTGCCAGTGTTGTTAATACATAGTCTACGGACTCGTTATCTTCCTGTTGTGCCAGTGTTGTTAATACATAGTGTAGAGACTTGTTGTCTTCCTGTTGTGCCAGTGTTTTTAATACTTAGTGTAGGGACTTGTTATCTTCCTGTTGTGCCAGTGATGTTAATACATAGTGTAGGGACTTGTTGCCTTCCTGTTGTGCCCGTGTTGTTAATACATAGTGTTGAGACTCGTTGTCCTCCTGTTGTGCCAATGTTGTTAATACATAGTGTAGGGACACGTTGTCTTCCTGTTGTGTCAGTTAATACATAGTGTAGGGACTCGTTGGCTTCCTGTTGTGCCAATTAATACATAGTGTAGGGACTCGTTGTCTTCCTGTTGCGCCAGTGTTGTTAATACATAGTGTAGGGATTTGTTGTCTTCTTGTTGTGCCAGTGTTTTTAACACATAGTGTACGGACTCGTTATCTTCCTGTTGTGCCAGTGTTGTTAATACATAGTGTTGAGACTCGTTGTCCTCCTGTTGTGCCAGTGTTGTTAATACATAGTGTAGGGACCTGTTGTCCTCCTGTTGTGCCAGTGTTGTTAATACATAGTGTAGGGACGTGTTGTCTTCCTGTTGTGCCAGTGTTGTTAATACATAGTGCAGGGACTCGTTGTCTTCCTGTTGTGCCAGTTAGTACATAGTGTAGGGACTCGTTGTCTTCCTGTTGTGCCAGTTAATACATAGTGTAGGGACTCGTTGTCTTCCTGTTGCGCCAGTGTTGTTAATACATAGTGTAGGTTGTTGTCTTCCTGTTGTGCCAGTGTTGTTAACACATAGTGTACGGACTCGTTGTCCTCCTGTTGTGCCAGTGTTGTTAATACATAGTGTACGGACTCGTTATCTTCCTGTTGTGCCAGTGTTGTTAATAAATAGTGCAGAGACTTGTTGTCTTCCTGTTGTGCCAGTGTTTTTAATACTTAGTGTAGGGACTTGTTGTCTTCCTGTTGTGCCATTGTTGTTAATACATAGTGTAGGGACTTGTTGCCTTCCTGTTGTGCCCGTGTTGTTATACATAGTGTAGGGACTCGTTGTCACCCTGTTGTGCCAGTGTTGTTAACACATAGAGTAGGGACTCGTTGTCTTTCTGTTGTGCCAGTATTGTTTATACATATTGTAGAGACTCCTTGTCTTCCTGTTGTGCCAGTGTTGTTATACATAGTGTAGGGACTCGTTGTCTTTCTGTTGTGCCAGTGTTGTTAATGCATAGTGTAGGGACTTGTTGTCTTCCTGTTGTGCCAGTGTTGTTAATACATAGTGTAGGGACTCGTTGTCTTTCTGTTGTGCCAGTATTGTTTATACATATTTTAGAGACTCGTTGTCTTCCTGTTGTTCCAGTGTTGTTAATACGTACTGTTGGGACTCGTTGTCTTCCTGTTGTGCCAGTGTTGTTAGTACATAGTATAGGGACTCGTTGTCATCCTGTTGTGCCAGTGTTGTTAATACATAGTGTAGGGACTCGTTGTCTTTCTCGTGTGCCAGTGTTGTTTATACATAGTGTAGAGACTCATTGTCTTCCTGTTGTGCCAGTGTTGTTTATCCAGAGTGTAGGGACGTTTTGTCTTCGTGTTGTGCCAGTGTTGTTAATACATAGTGTAGGGACGTTTTGTCTTCCTGTTGTGCCAATGTTGTTAATACATAGTGTAGGGACACGTTGTCTTCCTGTTGTGTCAGTTAATACATAGTGTAGGGACTCGTTGGCTTCCTGTTGTGCCAATTAATACATAGTTTAGGGACTCGTTGTCTTCCTGTTGCGCCAGTGTTGTTAATACATAGTGTAGGGATTTTTTGTCTTCTTGTTGTGCCAGTGTTTTTAACACATAGTGTACGGACTCGTTGTCCTCCTGTTGTGCCAGTGTTGTTAATACATAGTGTACGGACTCGTTATCTTCCTGTTGTGCCAGTGTTGTTAATACATAGTGTTGAGACTCGTTGTCCTCCTGTTGTGCCAGTGTTGTTGATACATAGTGTAGGGACCTGTTGTCCTCCTGTTGTGCCAGTGTTGTTAATACATAGTGTAGGGACGTGTTGTCTTCCTGTTGTGCCAGTGTTGTTAATACATAGTGCAGGGACTCGTTGTCTTCCTGCTGTGCCAGTTAGTACATAGTGTAGGGACTCGTTGTCTTCCTGTTGTGCCAGTTAATACATAGTGTAGGGACTCGTTGTCTTCCTGTTGCGCCAGTGTTGTTAATACATAGTGTAGGGACTTGTTGTCTTCCTGTTGTGCCAGTGTTGTTTATACATAGTGTAGAGACTCATTGTCTTCCTGTTGTGCCAATGTTGTTTATCCAGAGTGTAGGGACGTTTTTTCTTCCTGTTGTGCCAGTATTGTTAATACATAGTGTAGGGACTCGTTGACTTCCTGTTGTGCCAGTTAATACATAGTGTTGGGACTTGTTGTCTTCCTGTTGTGCCAGTGTTGTTAATACATTAGTGTAGGGACTCGTTGTCTTCCTGTTGTGCCAGTGTTGTTAATACGTAGCGTAGGGACTTGTTGTCCTCCTGTTAGTGCCAATGCTGTTAATACGTAGTGTAGGGACTCGTTGTCCTCCTGGTGTGCCAGTTTTGTTAATACGTAGTGTAGGGACTCGGTGTCGTCCTGTTGTGCCAGTGTTGTTAATACTTAGTGTACGGACTCGTTGTCCTCCTGTTGTGCCAGTGTTGTTAATACATAGTGTACGGACTCGGTATCTTCCTCTTGTGCCAGTGTTGTTAATACATAGTGAAGAGACTTGTTGTCTTCCTGTTGTGCCAGTGTATTTAATACTTAGTGTAGGGACTTGTTGTCTTCCTGTTGTGCCATTGTTGTTAATACATAGTGTAGGGACTTGTTGCCTTCCTGTTGTGCCCGTGTTGTTAATACATAGTGTAGGGACGCGTTGTCACCCTGTTGTGCCCGTGTTGTTAATACATAGTGTTGAGACTCGTTGTCTTCCTGTTGTGCCAGTGTTGTTAATACATAGTGTAGGGACTTGTTGTCCTCCTGTTGTGCCAGTGTTGTTAATACATAGTGTACGGACTCGTTATCTTCCTGTTGTGCCAGTGTTGTTAATACATAGTGTATGGACTAGGTTGTCTTCCTATTGTGCCGGTGATGTTAATGCATAGTGTAGGGACTTGTTGTCTTCCTGTTGTGCCAGTTTTGTTAATACATAGTGTAGGGACTCGTTGTCTTCCTGTTGTGCCAGTGTTGTTAATAAATAGTGTAGGGACTCGTTGTCTTCCTGTTGTGCAAATATTGGTAATATGTAGCGTAGGGACTCATTGTCGTCCTGTTGTGCCAGTGTTGTTAATACATAGTGTAGGGACTCGTTGTCACCCTGTTGTTGCCTTATTATTGTTTTATACATATTGTGGCAGAATCGTTTGTCTTACTGTTGTTCAGTGTTGTTGTACGTAGTGTTTGGGACTTGTTGATATTTCCTGTTGTGCTAGTGTTGTTAATACATAGTATAGGGACTCGTTGTCAAACCCTGTTGTGCCAGTGTTGTTAATACATAGTGCTTAGGGACTCGTTGTCTTTCTGTTGCTGGTGTTGTTTATCCAGAGTGTGGGACGTTTTGTCTTCCTGTATTGTGCCAGTGTTGTTAATACATAGTGTGTGGGGACTCGTCGTCTTCCTGTTGTGCCAATGTTGTTATACATAGTGAGACTGGTTAATATTTCCCCGTTATTGCCAGTTTTCTGTTATTACAGAGTGTATGGGCGCGTTGTCACTCCTGTTGTGCCAGTGTTGTTAATATAGTGTACGGACTTTCGTTGTCTTCCTGTTGTGCCAGTTAATACATAGTGTAGGGACTCGTTGTCTTCCTGTTGCGCCAGTGTTGTTAATACATAGTGTAGGGATTTGTTGTCTTCCTGTTGTGCCAGTGTTGTTAATACATAGTGTACGGACTCGTTATCTTCCTGTTGTGCAAGTGTTGTTAATACATAGTGTAGAGACTTGTTGTCTTCCTGTTGTGCCAGTGTTTTTAATACTTAGTGTAGGGACTTGTTGTCTTCCTGTTGTGCCAGTGTTGTTAATACATAGTGTTGAGACTCGTTGTCCTCCTGTTGTGCCAGTGTTGTAAATACATAGTGTAGGGACTCGTTGTCTTCCTGTTGTTCCAGTGTTGTTAATACATAGTGTAGGGACTCGTTGTCTTTCTGTTGTGCCAGTGTTGTTTATACATAGTATAGAAACTCATTGTCTTCCTGTTGTGCCAGTGTTGTTTATCCAGAGTGTAGGGACGTTTTGTCTTCCTGTTGTGCCAGTGTTGTTAATACATAGTGTAGGGACTCGTTGTCTTTCTGTTGTGCCAGTAGTGTTTATACATATTGTAGAGACTCGTTGCCTTCCTGTTGTTCCAGTGTTGTTAATACGTAGTGTTGGGACTCGTTGTCTTCCTGTTGTGCCAGTGTTGTTAATACATAGTGTAGGGACTCGTTGTCATCCTGTTGTGCCAGTGTTGTTAATACATAGTGTAGGGACTCGTTGTCTTTCTGTTGTGCCAGTAGTGTTTATACATATTGTAGAGACTCGTTGCCTTCCTGTTGTTCCAGTGTTGTTAATACGTAGTGTTGGGACTCGTTGTCTTCCTGTTGTGCCAGTGTTGTTAATACATAGTGTAGGGACTCGTTGTCATCCTGTTGTGCCAGTGTTGTTAATACATAGTGTAGGGACTCGTTGTCTTTCTGTTGTGCCAGTGTTGTTTATACATAGTGTAGAGACTCATTGTCTTCCTGTTGTGCCAATGTTGTTTATCCAGAGTGTAGGGACGTTTTTTCTTCCTGTTGTGCCAGTATTGTTAATACATAGTGTAGGGACTCGTTGACTTCCTGTTGTGCCAGTTAATACATAGTGTTGGGACTTGTTGTCTTCCTGTTGTGCCAGTGTTGTTAATACATTAGTGTAGGGACTCGTTGTCTTCCTGTTGTGCCAGTGTTGTTAATACGTAGCGTAGGGACTTGTTGTCCTCCTGTTAGTGCCAATGCTGTTAATACGTAGTGTAGGGACTCGTTGTCCTCCTGGTGTGCCAGTTTTGTTAATACGTAGTGTAGGGACTCGGTGTCGTCCTGTTGTGCCAGTGTTGTTAATACTTGGTCATACGGACTCGTTGTCCCTCCTGTTGTGCCAGTGTTGTTAATACATAGTGTACGGACTCAGTATCTTCCTCTTGTGCCAGTGTTGTTATTACATAGTGAAGAGACTTGTTGTCTTCCTGTTGTGCCAGTGTATTTAATACTTAGTGTAGGGACTTGTTGTCTTCCTGTTGTGCCATTGTTGTTAGCCACATAGTGTAGGGACTTGTTGCCTTCCTGTTTATTGCCCGTATTTGTTAATACATAGTGTGAGACGCATTCACCCTATTTATTGCCCGTGTTGTTAATACACATAGTGGTGAGACTCGTGTCTTCCTGTTGTGCCAGTGTTGTTAGCCACATAGTGTAGGGACTTGTTGTCCTCCTGTTGTGCCAGTGTTGTTAATACATAGTGTACGGACTCGTTATCTTCCTGTTGTGCCAGTGTTGTAAATACATAGTGTATGGACTAGGTTGTCTTCCTATTGTGCCGGTGATGTTAATGCATAGTGTAGGGACTTGTTGTCTTCCTGTTGTGCCAGTTTTGTTAATACATAGTGTAGGGACTCGTTGTCTTCCTGTTGTGCCAGTGTTGTTAATAAATAGTGTAGGGACTCGTTGTCTTCCTGTTGTGCAAGTATTGGTAATATGTAGTGTAGGGACTCGTTGTCGTCCTGTTGTGCCAGTGTTGTTAATACATAGTGTAGGGACTCGTTGTCACCCTGTTGTGCCAGTATTGTTTATACATATTGTAGAGACTCGTTGTCTTACTGTTGTTCCAGTGTTGTTAATACGTAGTGTTGGGACTTGTTGTCTTCCTGTTGTGCTAGTGTTGTTAATACATAGTATAGGGACTCGTTGTCATCCTGTTGTGCCAGTGTTGTTAATAAATAGTGTAGGGACTCGTTGTCTTCCTTTTATGCCAGTGTTGTTAATACAAACAGTAGGTACTCTTTGTCCTCCTGCTGTGCCAGTGTTGTTAATACATAGTGTAGGGACTCGTTGACTTCCTGTTGTGCCAGTTTTGTTAATACATAGTGTCGGGACTAGTTGTCTTCCCGTTGTGCCAGTGTTGTTAATACATAGTCCATGGACGCGATGTCCTCCTGTTGTGCCAGGGTTGTTAATACATAGTGTAGGGACTCGTTGTCTTCCTGTTGTGCCAGTGTTGTTAATACATAGTGTAAGAACTCGTTGTCTTCCTGTTGTTCATGTGTTGTTAATACGTAGTGTTGGGACTCGTTTTCTTCCTGTTGTGACAGTGTTGTTAATAAATAGTGTAGGGATTCGTTGTCTTCCTGTTATGCCAGTGTTGTTAATACATAGTGTAGGGACTCGTTGTCCTCCTGTTGTGCCAGTGTTGTTAATACAAACAGTAGGGACTCATTGTCCTCCTGCTGTGCCAGTATTGTTAATACGTAGTGTAGTGAATCGTTGGCCTCCTGTAGTGCCAGTGTTGCTAATACATAGTGTAGGGACTCGTTGTCCTCCTGTTGTGCCAGTGTTGTTAATACATAGAGTAGGCACTCGTTGTCTTTCTGTTGCGCCAGTGTTGTTTATACATAATGTAGGGACTCGTTGTCCTTCTATTGTGCCAGTGTTGTTTATACATAGTGTAGGAACTCGTTGTCTTTCTGTTGTGCCAGTGTTGTTTATACATAGTGTAGAGACTCGTTGTCTTCCTGTTGTTCCAGTGTTGTTATTCATAGTGTAGAGACTCGTTGTCTTCCTGTTGTGCCAGTGTTGTTAATACATAGTGTAGGGACTCGTTGTCTTTCTGTTGTGACAGTTAATAAATAGTGTAGCGACTCGTTGTCTTCCTGTTGTACCAGTTAATACATAGTGTAGGAACTCGTTGTCTTTCTGTTGTGCCAGTGTTGTTTATACATAGTGTAGAGACTCGTTGTCTTCCTGTTGTGCTAGTGTTGTTAATACATAGTATAGGGACGTGTTGATTTCCTGTTGTGCCAGTGTTAATACATAGTGTTGGGACTCGTTTCTTCCTGTTGTGCCAGTGTTGTTAATACATAGTTTAGGGACGTGTTGTCTTCCTATTGTGCCAGTGTTGTTAATACATACTGTAGGGACTCGTTGTCCTCCTGTTGTGCCAGTGTTGTTAATACATAGTGTACGGACTCGTTGTCTTCCTGTTGTGCCAGTTAATACATAGTGTAGGGACTCGTTGTCTTCCTGTTGTGCCAGTTAATACATAGTGTAGGGACTCGTTGTGTTCCTGTTGTGCCAGTGTTGTTAATACATAGAGTATGGACTCGTTGTCTTCCTGTTGTGCCAGTGTTGTTAATACGTAGTGTAGGGATTCGATGTTTTCCTGTTGTGCCAATGTTGTTAATACCTAGTGAAGGGTCACGTTGTCCTCCTGTTGTGCCAGTGTTGTTAATGCATAGTGTAGGGACTCGTTGTCCTCCTGTTGTGCCAATGTTGTTAATATGTAGTGTAGGGACTTGTTGTCTTTCTGTTGTGCCAGTGTTGTTAATACATAGTGTAGGGACTCGTTGTCTTCCTGTTGTGCCAGTGTTATTAATACATAGTGTAGGGACTCGTTGTCTTCCTGTTGTGCCAGTGTTGTTAATACATAGTGTAGGGACTAGTTGTCTTCCCGTTGTGCCAGTGTTGTTAATACATTGTGTATGGACGCGTTGTCCTCCTGTTGTGCCAGTGTTGTTAATACATAGTGTACGGACTCGTTGGCTTCCTCTTGTGCCAGTGTTGTTAATACATAGTGTAGGGACTCGTTGTCTTCCTGTTGTGCCAGTATTGTTTATACATAATGTAGAGACTCGTTGTCATCCTGTTGTGCCAGTATTGTTTATACATATTGTAGAGACTTGTTGTCTTACTGTTGTGCCAGTGTTGTTAATACATAGTGTAGGGACTCGTTGTCATCCTGTTGTGCCAGTGTTGTTAATACATAGTGTTGGGAATCGTTGTCTTCCTGTTGTGCCAGTGTTGTTAATACATAGTGTAGGGACTCGTTGTCACCCTGTTGTGTTAGTGTTGTTAATACATAGTGTAGGGACTCGTTGTCTTTCTGTTGTGCCAGTATTGTTTATACATATTGTAGAGACTCGCTGTCTTCCTGTTGTTCCAGTTTTGTTAATAAGTAGTGTAGGGACTCGTTGTCCACTTGTTGGTCCAGTGTTGTTAATATGTAGTGGATGGACTCATTGTCCTCCTATTGTGCCAGTGTTGTTAATACGTCATGTAGGGACTCGTTGTCCTCCTGTTGTGCCAGTGTTGTTAATA
>NW_024747121.1:0-8954 GCF_018991925.1 Homarus americanus
ATCAATTGTACTTCAGTTTCAGTTACGTATTGGCTCCACACTGTGCTACACACTGCTTACTCATGTACACTGTGCTACACACACCAACACACCACACTGTGCTACACACCTCAACACCACACACTGTGCTACACACCAGCACCACCCACACTGTGCTACACACACCAACACCACACACTGTGCTACACACTCAACACCACACACTGTGCTACACACACCAACACCACCCACACTGTGCTACACACACCAACACCACCCACACTGTGCTACACACCTGCTTCCACCCACACTGTGCACACACACACCAGCACACCACCCACACACTGTGCTACACACACCAGCACCACCACACTGTGCTACACACACGCCCACCCACACCTGTGCACACACCAGCACCACCCACACTGTGCCACACACACCAGCACCACCCCACTCTTTCTACTCCACACCAGCACACACACCACACTGTGCTACACACACCCACCACCACACACTGTGCCACACACACACAACACCACTCACATCACACACACCAACACCACCCACACTGTGCTACACACACCAACACCACCCACACTGTGCTACACACCAACACCATGCACACTGTGCTACACACACCAACACCACCCACACTGTGCCTCACACACCAACACCACCCACACTGTGCTACACCAACACCACCCACACTGTGCTACACACACCAACACCACCCACACTGCTACACACCAGCACCACCCACACTGTGCTACACACACCACCCACACGCTGTGCACACACACATCAACACCACCCACACTGTCTCACACACACACCACCCACTACCCACACTGCTACACACACCCACACCCCACACACTGTGCTCACACACCAACACCACCCACACTGTGCTACACACACCAACACCACCCCACACTGCTACACACACCAACACCACCCACACTGTGCTACACACACACCACACCACCCACACTGTGCTACACACACCAGCACCACCCACACTGTGCTCACACACCAACACCACCCACACTGTGCTACACACACCAACACTACCCACACTGTGCACACACACACCAACACCACCGCACTGTTCTACACACACCAACACCACCCACACTGTTCCACACCACCAACACCACCCACACTGTGCTGCAAACACCAACACCACCACCCACACTGTGCTACATACACCAACACCACCCACATCACACACACCAACACACCTCCAACAACCACCCCACCCACACCTACAACACCACCCTCACCCCACATCACCCACACAAACATCACACACACAAACTCCAACAACCACTCACACACCCCAACAACACCCCCCACACACTCACACACCCATGCACACACCACCCACACACACCCACACACACACACACCCCACACACCACACACACACACCCACACACCCACACACACACCCACAGTTACCTCAACAACAGAATTAAGACAGCAAGCATGAGGAGTGAAGGTCTTAATGTATGACACATCTGTGTGTGTGACTGCATGGTAGTGAGTAAACATCAGCTGTTGAGGAGCGCTTGGCAACACTCATTTCCACTCCATGTCTTTAATCACCCACACCTTTCTGCTTTCTCACTTCGTATTTTAAAATGTTATGTAACGTAATGTTGAAGGGATACAACTTTGTTCATACTTATCACAATCTCTCTAAGATTCTTTAGGTTTCGTGTTTATTCAAGACATCTTCAGGTTCAGACACACTAATCCCCCTGCCAAGAAAGGGTGACCTGAAATTCCATCAGAAGGTCAGTAATATGAGACCACTAATCCCCCACCCTACCTCCACCTGACATTGAGTCAGGTCAGGTATAGGAAGTCCCACTAATCCCCCACAGCCCCATGGGAGTGAAAAATAACAGTCTTTGCTGTAACGCACAGCTTCATTCATGCCCAAATCCTATAGATTTTTAAGTTTTAAATATATTTATTTAACCAAACTTTTAAATAAACTATTCTGGATTATATAGTAAAGAAATGGAGTTTCTAACTTAATTAGAACTGTATTTACGGACTCAAGTAGTTTAGACTCGAGGAAAACATCCCCAGCACCCAGAATTGCTCTTTGGAAGTGGGCTAGTATCCGTCTGTGCACGAGGTCTGGTTTAGACACTCGGAAACTTTTCCCAGTAACCGGAAAAGATTCCAGGGATAAAGAATTTTTCCGGGTCTGAGAAAGTTGTCTGGTTACGAGAATCTCTCATCCCTGGAAGTGCTCTGCCATTGTTCGGCTAACGGGGATATCACTATAATAATGGATGTTGATAATAATGACATCTTCTTCTTCCTTTTGTGGAACCCGACATGTTTACTGATTGACCTCCCGACACAGACTGAATGAAATACTGTATTGCACAATATAATCGTTGTTGTCACCAACCACTCAATATTATTGAGATCCCATCAATAAAAATAAAATCTTTTTATTTCTTCAATATAATGCACAAACCTTCAATATCACCCTCACACGATCAATAATATTGTCAATGTCAAATATTGAATCAGTATTGATCGTGAGTGGGCTACTTAAGATGCAAAATTTGGGTAAAATTATGTCATTTAATGAGTTGTGCTGAAGATGATAATTCCTACAGGAAGTAAATTCTTGACTCAGACAAAACATGGTGCATTTAAGTTTAAATTCCCACAGCTGATATAAACAACTCACCTCACAAGCACCCCAACTGTCTTTTCATTAGTGCCTTCTAGTGGTATTTATCCATACTACATATCTCTCAATTAAGATTATGCACAGAGCAAATATATAAGAGATGAGTCATGTATAGGTGTTTGTGGTCCAGACTTCATGACTTCATTGACACATGGGGTATGCTGGCATGAACAATTGTGAGAAGCAGTTTTGCATCAATTGTGCAAATATGGATGGTAATGGATATAAGGCACTGTTGAAATTAGCAAATTCTAAAGTATTGCCCTGACTGCGAGACTAAATCTGATCAGACTATTGCAAATCATTAAGAATGGGGAACTTGAATAAAGGGAGGCAGAGTAATAAAAAGTACCGAACTTTGTTACTTAAGTAAAAGTTTTATTTCATTGGCAAAATGTTACTCAAGTAAGTAAAGTATCCAATGTTCAATGTACTCAAGTAGAAGTAAAAAAGTATCACATTCATAAAGTACTCAAGTACTGAAAGTAAAAAGTAACAACAAAATTATTGTCTCAAATATTAAAATAAATCCCCAGTAAATTATTTAAAACTAGTTAACTAAAGATAAAGGTAAATTACACATAGCATTACTCATGTTTATTTGCAAATCTTTCTACTGAGATAAATCAATAACTGATTATCGAAATTATGGCTGTCCAATCAGGATCTTTTAGGCCGAAATATAGGCCCAGCCTGACCTACCAAAAGAGAATACCGTCAGCTGCTCTTCACCCTACAATCCATCGCGAGGGTAGTGAACTGGCTGAGAGTGTATCCATCCACACAAGTATCATTGATGTGGATTTTTGGTCCACAGACATAATATTGTCTCTGCTCACATTAGGTTAGGATACAGACCTATCTGGCAAGTATCTGAGGTTGGGGATGACCCGCATTTCTCTTCCTGTAAACTCTGTAACTGTCCCAACACTATTACCTTCACTGTCCCACTGTCAGAGACCCTCCTTCCAAGGACAAGTCACTAACATACAGTATCCTCCGTTCTTGAACTCAATCTGTTCCAGAAGGTGGATTCGTTAACGAAAATCGTTAACCGAAAAGTTAGATTCCGAAACCATTGTTTCAATGGGTTTTGGGTATTGGTTCAGCTCACCGAAAATTTCCTAAATTCAACAAAATGGTGAAAAAGTTATCTTACTTTGAGGTGTGTGTATGTAAGGCTCTGGATGATGATGATGGGATTTAGAATAGGGGTGGAGGAGAAGGAAGAAGAAGGCATTGGGGTGGAAGAAGTCACCCATGGTATACATTTACATAAAATTTTAGCTCTCTTGGTGTAATTCAAGATTATTTTCTTTAAATCAACATTATATATTGTCAATATGTGAAATATATTTCAAAATGACCAATAATTAATTTGGGAAACACAGAAAAAGGGTTTAGTTGAAGAGAGTCTCAAGCAAGATGTACCTTCACTGAAAACAGAGAGAGACTACTTGTCTGGTGTGTTAACAGGCTGGATGGCATGCCAGAAACTAGTTTCTTTACCTTCAATTATGTTCAATAATTGTTAAAATGACTAAAAAGTTAATATTAAACTTTTAAAATTATTGAATAGTATAAACTTCTTGATATTTACTAAAATAGTAAGGAATTTAAGCCCTAAAACCGATTACTGTATTGGCGGACTAATACTACAGCTGGTGGACTGCCAAATGCAAGAGAAAACATGTTGAAGTCGGCAGTAAAAACTCGTTAATCGAGGGATTGCTCGTTAACCAAAGTTAAGAATCTTTTGGAAAGTAAATCGTTAACCGAGGCGCTCGTTAACCGAGGGATCACTGTATGCCATATTCCCAGCAGCTTTGTCTACATTTCAAACAGCTGATTGTAGAGGCAGTCGATGATCACATGCCATATTCTTTACAGAGTGCATTGGTTATAATGCCTTCTTCGTGTTTCATAATAATTTCTGCACTGTACAGTATATTATCAATATGGGAACTAAATTTCAGAATGACCAATAATTTTAATGTAAAACTGAGAAGCGTTGTTGGGTGATTCAATCAGCTGATTGGCACACAAAAACTGTTCCCTTGTAAGGGCGAGACTTTCCTTACTTTATACTATCCTTCAGATTTATTCTATGTATTTCATATATTTCTTCTCTTTTATTCTTCAGTATATTTATATTCTTTATATTCTTCTTTCTTATATTCTTATTTATTTATTTTCTTGCTTATGTCTATCTTTTATAATATCGTTCTGGTGTATATATTTTAATAATTTCATATGCTGTGTCTTTATTTCCACAGTATAAATATATATCTTCTATATCTCTTAGATTTTCAAAGTCAATATTCTTTTCTTTACCTCATTTCATTTCATATACAGTAAAACCTCGATTAACCGACCACATGTGGGGGAAGGCCAACGGATAATCAAAAGTCGGTTAATACAGTATTACCCCTCCTAGCGGTTTTCATAACGCGTTTTTTTTCATCTGGCGGTGCCTCGCCAGAGCTGATTTCACTTAACCGGATTTTTTCCACATATACGCGGTGAGTGTCCAGCTCGAGACGCTATTTTAGATTTGCCCACCCGCCACCCTCCTGACTGCCTGTTTTAGCTCATAAAATTCATACAAATTACCCGGCCAGAATATAATTTACATTGCTGGAATTCTTATAATTTGGTGATCATTTTGAATATAAACATCATATATTTTGCATTAGACATACAAATTTTAGATAAATGTTTTCTAGTAAATATGTTATCTTTTGTGCAAAATATATGACATTTATATTCAAATATTCCTGGTCTTACAAGGAATCCAGCAATTTCAATTATATTATCCTAAATTTAGTTTGGTATTATTTATTACTAAAAGTTAATATTCTGGTTTCCCACACATCTCCTTGGGAGCGGTTGGTGGGGGGTGGGGGAAGGAGGAGACCGACTGACCATCTGTTACCCTGTGAAGAATATTTTTTTTATTAACTGAAGATATTTGTTTTAGTTCATAAAATTCATGCAAATTCCGGTCAGAATATAATTTACATTGCTGGAATTCTTATAATTTGATGATCATTTTGAATATAAACATCATATATTTTGCATTAAACATACAAATTTAGATAAAATGTTTTCTCTAGTAAATATATGTTATCTTTTGTGCAAAATATATGACATTTATATTCAAAATATTCCTGGTCTACAAGGAATCCAGCAATGTCAATTATATTATCCTAACTTTAATCTGAGGTATTATTTAATACTAAATGTTAAAATTTATTTTTTCACCTCTTTCTGTTGGTGGGAGTTGGGACTGACAGCGGTTGGAGAGGGAGGCAAGGTGGGGTACTTTGATTGACAGATAGTGTCCTGAAGATTATTTTTTTTTATTAACTGAAGATATTTGTTTTAGCTCATAAAATTCATACAAATTACCGACAAATATAATTTACATTGCTGGAATTCTTATAATTTGGTGATCATTTTGAATATAAACATCATATATTTTGCATTAAACATACAATTTTTAGATAAAATTTTTTCTCTGGTAACTATGTTATCTTTTGTGCAAAATATGACATTTATATTCAAATATTCCTGATCTAGGAATCCAGCAATGTCAATTATATTATCCTAACTTTAGTTTGAGGTATTATTTATTAAAATTTAGTGGTTTCCCCAAAATTCAGGGCAGCAGTGTAGTGTGTGAGAGGGGAGGGAGTTGGAGTCCTATTTGAATGGACATTAACTTAGCGACTGTATTTCTCTATTTCTCTTAAGTATTAATTGTGTGCATGTACCATCATAAAATTAAGATGTTATTTTTACTAGAACATAGGTGTGTGTTGGAAAAAAGTGGAGTTTGGGGTTCGGGCTGTTTCTATTAGAATTAATCCCATATGTTCTGTTGTTCACTTAACGCTGACCCTCTGGGTTCAATTGACGCGTTAAGTGAAATTCTAACTGTACTGTTTTTCCAAACAATTCTCTGGTAAGGAGGAAGGTGGGGGTAGGGAGGAGGGAGGGACTCTGTAAGCATGGGAAGAGGGGGCGGGATGAATGGGCTGCTGTGCAATTAACCAGGCAGTTCACATATATTTATTATTTGGGTTTAAGTGCTTGAAACCCAAACGGTAGTTCCTTGTTTTATTATAAAAGGATTGTATATATAGTTCCTGAGTGTAGATCGAACCAAAGTTCCACTGTTTAGGAGTGAATGAGAAAGGGGCGTTTATGTATTATAAGCGTTAGGTCACGTCCTTACAATATGGTTGTTGTGAGCGACTCATGAGTAGTGGCCCATGCTCGAGAAGCGGTATGGGTACATCGCTCCCTCGAGGAAAGGCCGGAGCCATCCATCTGGGCTCTCAAATAACGTCTTCCTCTAGTCAAGGATATCAAACTGCTGCTCGCTTCAGGTGGCCAGAGGGCCGACTACTTATTCCTTTACTCAACATAGTATGACGCAGCTTCCGTGGGTAATCTTTTATCACGTGCATTGAACATGTCACCTCATAGCCAGTGAAAGTTACAGGGTGGTGAATCTGAATATAATATCAGATGTATTGACCCATTTATATAATATGTTCTGTTGATGAGACGGGGCCCATTACAGGGAGGTGGGGTATTTTGATTGACAGATAGTGTCTGGGTGAAGTATAATTTGTTTATTTACTGAAGATATTTGTTTTAGCTCATAAAATTCATACAAATTACCCGGCCAGATTATAATTTACATTGCTGGAATTCTTATAAGATGGTGATTATTTTAAATATAAAAATCCTAAAATTTGCATTAGACATACAAATTTTAGAATAATTTAAATTTTATTAGAAGAGCAAAAAATTTTATCTTTTGTGCAAAATATATGACGTTTATATTGAAATATTCCCTGTTTTGCAAGGGATCCAGCAATGTCAATTACATATCCTAGCTTTAGTCTGAGGTATTATTTATTACTAAACCTTAAAACCTAGTGTTTTCACCCAAACATTTCTCAGAGAGGGATGAGCCAGCGAGCGTGGGGGAGTTGAGTCCATATTTGAATGGACATTAACCGACGACTGTATTTCTCTTAATTATTAATTGTGTGCATACCATCATAAAATTAAGATGTTATTTTTACTACAACGTAGGTATTGTGTCGGAAAAGTGGGTTGGGGGTCGGCCCAGTCTCTATTTCAATTAATCCCATATGTTTTGTTATTTCATTTACTGTTTCTCGTTTTTACGCGGACCTCCTGCGGGTTCAATTGACCGCGTAAATGCAGACTATACTGTATTTGGTAATAAGTTCAGAAAAATTTTTAAGTATGCTATTTAGTAAATTGAATTTATTTCCAGAGCATGCGAGCCCTTGGTGGCAGTATAGACCCTGGGCATCCTCTACATTCTCACATGGATGTCATGAGCAAAATCCCCACAGAGCTGCTAGACCGTGATTCAAGGCAGCCACCACCAGATTCCCTCATGCCGATGTACCCCTCAGAAAAAGCTCTTGTTAGGTTACATAAGCAAGTAAGTAATAGCTTTGGATCAAACCCAAATGTCTTAGCCTTTGATGGCATGCACATAAAAGACTTATCTAATGGGAGTGCTGCCTACAAGATGCATATATGCATAATAAATGAATCATCTCATGGGAAAATTTAACTGGAAATGCAGTTCTGTTACTAACAGTTATCAGCAATATTATTATACAACATATTCTGTTGATAAGCCATATGTGAACAATAAAATATATATAGTTTTTGGAAGTATTTGGGTGGTAATGGTACTGTATTCAATTCAATTACTGTTTTGGTTTGAAATGGATAAAATTTTATAATTTTTCTTTATCACAGCTTATCAAGGCACTGCAAAACCAGGCCGTGTAGAGACACAGTGGGGATTGCTAGTGGAAAAAAGATTGTGAATTTAGGAACACACACATAATTCTATCTCCCATGATACCTCCTTCAAGCACTCAACACTTACGGAGACACTACATCTTGTCATACATCTATACACCAACTATTGGTAATTTTTTTAACTTTTTGTATATGTATTCAATCTATGCATAATGTTTAATACATGTGATTTACATAATTGTTGGTGTTGATGATTTAATATACCTATTTAATGTTTAAGTTAATGTATAATGCAGATGTTCTGGGTACAATACTGTGCGTATATTTAATACTGTACATATACAGTATTGTCTGCATTTCTTGTGTTTTTGTTCTGGTTTGTCATTCTGGTGCCTTGCCAGAATGTAAATGCTTTAATTCGCTTAAT
>NW_024747122.1:0-5348 GCF_018991925.1 Homarus americanus
ACCTACAGGATCAACTCCCCCACAGTCCACCACCACCACCTGCTGCTGCTGCTGCTGCTGCTACGGCTGCTGTTGTTGCTGCTACTGCTGCTGCTGCACCTACAGGATCAACTCTCTCACAGACAACCACCACCACCTGCTGCTGCTACTGTTATTGTTGTTGTTGTTGTTGTTGTTGTTGTTGCTGCTGTTGCTGCTGCTACTATACCTACAGGATCAACTCCCCCACAGTCCACCACCGCCACCTGCTGCTGCTGCTGCACCTACAGGATCAACTCCCCCAAAGTACACTACCACCACCTGCTGCTGCTGGTGATGCTGTTCTTGTTGTTGTTGTTGTTGTTGTTGTTGTTGTTGTTGTTGCTGCTGCTGTTGCTGCTGCTGCACCTACAGGATGAACTCCCCCACAGTCCACTACCACCACCTGCTGCTCCTACTGCTGTTGCTGCAGCTGCTGCACCTACAAGATCAACTCCCCCACAGTCCACCATAACCACCTGCTGCTGCTGCACCTACAGGATCAACTCCCACACAGTCCACTACCACCACCTGCTGCTGTTGCTGCTGCGGCTGCACCTACAGGATCAACTCCCTCACAGTCCACCACCACCTGCTGCTGCTGCTGCACCTACAGAATCAACTCCCCAACAGTCCACTACCACCACCTGCTAATGCTGCAGCTACAGGATCAACTCCCCCCACAGGCCACCACCACCACCTGCTGCTGCACCTACAGGATCAACTCCCAACAGGCCGCCGCCACCACCACCTGCTGCTGCTACTACTGCTGCTGCTGTTGTTGTTGTTGCTGCTGCTGCACCTACAGGATCAACTCCCCACAGTCCACCACCATCACCTGCTGCTGCCGCATCTACAGGATCAACTCCCCCACAGTCCACCACCACCACCTGCTGCTGGGGCTGCTGTTGTTGCTGCTGCACCTACAGGATCAAGTCCCCCACAGACCACCACCACCACCTGCTGCTGCTGCTACTTTACCTACAGAATCAACTCCCCAACAGTCCACTACCACCACCTGCTAATGCTGCAGCTACAGGATCAACTCCCCCCACAGACCACCACCTGCTGCTGCACCTACAGGATCAACTCCCCCACAGTCCACCACCACCTGCTGCTGCTGCTGCACCTACAGAACCAACTCCCCAACAGTCCACTACCATCACCTGCTGCTGCTGCATCTACAGCATCAACTCCCCCACAGTCCACCACCAACACCTGCTGCTGGTGCTGCTGTTGTTGGTGCTACTGCTGCTGCGGCAACTACAGGATCAAGTCCCCCACAGACCACCACCACGACCTGCTGCTGCTGCTACTTTACCTACAGGATCAACTCTCCCACAGTCCACCACCACCTGCTGCTGCTGCACCTACAGGATCAACTCCCCAACAGTCCACTACCACCACCTGCTGCTGCTGCACCTACAGGATCAACTCCCCACAGTCCACCACCACCACCTGCTGCTGCTGCTGCCTGCTGCTGCTGCACTCTGGGATCAACTCCCCACAGTCCACTACCACCACCAGCAGTTGCACCTATAGGATCACCTCCACAGTCCACCACCACCACCTCCTGCTGCTGCTGCTGCTGCTGCTCCTACAGGATCAACTACCCCACAGTCCACCACCACCACCTGCTGCACCTACAGGATCAACTCCCACAGTCCACCACCACCACCTTCTGCTGCTGCACCTACAGGATCAACTCCCATAGTCCACCACCACCACCTGCTGATGCTGCTGCACCTACAGGATGAACTCCCCACAGACCACCACCACCTGCTGCTGCTGCTGGGGCTGCTGTTGTTGTTGCTACTGCTGCTGCACCTATAGGATCAACTCCCCCACAGACCACCACCATCTGCTGCTGCTGCTGCTGCTGATGCTGCTGCTGCTGGGGCTGTTGTTGTTGTTGCTGCTACTGCTGCTGCTGCACCTACAGAATAAAATCCCCCAGAGCCCACCACCACCGCCTGGTGCTCCTGCTGCTTCTACAGGATCAACTCCCCCACAGTCCTTCACCACCTGCTGCACATACAGGACCAACTCCCCCACAGTCCATCACCACCACCTTCTGCTCCTGCATCTACAGGATCACCTCCCCCATAATCCACCACCACCACCTGCTGTTGCTGCTGCACCTACAGGATCAACTCCCCCACAGTCCACCACCACCACCTGCTGTTGCTGCTTCACCTACAGGATCACCTCCCCCACAGTCCACTACCACCATCACATGTTGCTGCTGCTGTTGTTGCTGCTGCATCTAAGGAATCAACTCCCCCACAGTCCACCACCACTCGGCAGCTGCACCTACAGCATCAACTACCCCACAGTCCACCACCACCTGCTGCTGCACCTACAGGATCACCTCCCCCACAGTCCACCACCAACACCTGCCGCTGCCACTGCACCTACAAGATCACCTCCCCCACAGTCCACCACGACCTGCTGCTGCTGCTGCACCTACAGGATCAACTCCCCCAGTCCACCAACACCATCCTGCTGTTGCTGCTGCACCTACAGGATCATCTCCCCCACAGTCCACCACCACCTGCTGTTGCTGCTACACCTAGAGGATCACCTCCCCCACAATCTACCACCACCTGCTGCTGCTGCACCTACAGGATCAACTCCCCCACAGTACACTACCACCACCAGTCTGCTGCACTTCTTGTTGTTGCTGCTGCTGCACCTAGAGGATCAACTCACCCACAGTCCACTACCACCACCTGCTGCTGCTGCACCTACAGGATCAACTCCCCTACAGTCCACCGTCACCACCTGCTGCTGCTGCACCTACAGGATCAACTCCCCCACAGTCCACTACCACCACCTGCTGCTGCTGCTGTCGCTGATGCTGCTGATGAACCTACAGCATCAACTCCCCCACAGTCAACCACCAGCACCTGTTGCTAATGCTGCAGCTACAGGATCAACTCCCCCACAGGCCACCACCACCACCTGCTGCTGCTGCTGTTGCTGCTGCTGAACCTACAGCATCAACTCCCCCACAGTCAACCACCAGCACCTGTTGCTAATGCTGCAGCTACAGGATCAACTCCCCCACAGTCCACCACCACCACCTGCTGCTGCTGTTGCTGCTGCTGCACCTACAGGATCAACTCCCCCACTGGCCGCCGCCACCACCACCTGCTGCTGCTGTAGTTGTTGTTGTTGCTGCTGCTGCTGCACATACAGGATCAATCCCCTAAAGCTCATTACCACCACCGCTGCTGCTGCACCTAAGCAGGGATCACCCCCACAGTCCACCACCACCTGCTGCTGCTGCTGCACCTACAGGATCAACTCCCCAAAAGTCCACTACCACCACCTGCTGCTGCTGTACCTACAGGATCAACTCCCCCACAGTCCACCACCACCACCTGCTCCTGCTGCTGCTGCTGTTGTTGCTGCTGCACCTACAGGATCAACTCCACCACAGTCCACTACCACCACCAGCAGCTGCACCTACAGGATCACCTCCCCCACAGTCCACTACTCATTCCACCTCCTGCTGTTGCTGCCCTGCTGCTGCTGCTGCTGCACCTACAGGATCAACTGCCCCACAGTCCACCACCACCACCTGCTGCACCTAAGGTGGATCAACTCCCTGGCTGTGTCCACCACCACCACCTTCTGCTGCTGCACCTACAGGATCAACTCCCTCATAGTCCACCACCACCACCTGCTGATGCTGCTGCACCTACAGGATGAACTCCCCCACAGTCCACCACCACCACCTGCTGTTGCTGCTGCACCTACAGGATCACCTCCCCCACAGTCCACCAAAACCAACTGCTGCTGCCACTGTGCCTACAGGATCACCTCCCTCACCAGTCCACCACCACCACCTGCTGCTGCTGCTGCTGCTTCTGGGGCTGTTGCTGCTGCTGCACCTACAGGATCAACTCCCCCACAGACCACCACCACCACCTGCTGCTGCTACTGTTATTGTTGTTGATGCTGCTGCTGCTGCTGCTACTTTACCTACAGGATCAACTCCCCCACAGTCCACCGCCACCTGCTGCTGCTGCTGCATCTACAGGATCAACTCCCCCAAAGTACACTACCACCACCTGCTGCTGCTGCTGTTCTTGTTGTTGTTGTTGCTGCTGCTGCACCTACAGGATGAACTCCCACAGTACACTACCACCACCTGCTGCTGCTGCTGTTGCTGCAGCTGCTGCACCTACAGGATCAACTCCCCCACAGTCCACCATCGCCACCTGCTGCTGCTGCACCTACACGATCAACTCCCCCACAGTCCACTACCACCACCGGCTGCTGCTGCTGTTACTGCTGCTGCACCTACAGGATCAACTCCCCCACAGTCAACCACCACCACCTATTGCTAATTTTGCAGCTACAGGATCAACTTACCCAAAGTCCACTACCACCACCTGCTGCTGCACCTACAGGATCAACTCCCCCACAGTCCACTACCATCACCTGCTGCTCCTGCATCTACAGGTTCAACTCCCCCACAGTCCACCACCACTACCTGCTGGGGCTGATGTTGTTGCTGCTGCTGCACCTACAGGATCAACTCCCCCACAGTCAACCATCACCACCACCACCACCACCACCTGCTGCTGCTGCTGCTGCTGCTGCTGTTGTTGTTGTTGCACTCCCCAGCCCACTACCACCACCTGCTGCTGCTGCTGCAGAATCCAGCTTACACAGCCAACCACCACCACCTGTTGCTGATGCAGAATCCAGCACTCCCCCACAGGCCACCACCACCACCTGCTGCTGCACCTGCAGATCCAACTCCCCCAGAGGCTGCCGCCACCACCGCCACCTAACAACAACACTTGCCTGAGATAAGCACCCCACAGTCCACCCCATCACCCCTGCTGCTGCTGCTGCTGCTGCCAGAATCCCAACTCCCCCATAGTCCACCACCACCACCTGCTGCTGCACCTACAGGATCAATTCCCCCACAGTCCACCACCACCTGCTGCTGCTGCTGCACCTACAGGATCAATTCTCCCACAGTCCACTATCACCACCTGCTGCTGTTGCTGCTGCCGCTGAGATCACCTCCCCTCACCAGTCACCACCATCACCCACCTGCTGCTGCTGCTGCTCACCAGGGCTGCTGTTGTTGCTGCTACTGCTGCTGTGCTGCACCCTCACTTTCCCCACAGTCCACCATCACCACCTGCTGTTGCTGCTGCACCTACAGGATCACCTCCCTCACCAGTCCACCACCATCACCACCTGCTGCTGCTGCTGCTGCTGCTGGGGCTGCTGTTGTTGCTGCTACTGCTGCTGCTGCACCTACAGGATCAACTCCCCCACAGACCACCACCACTACCTGCTGC
>NW_024747123.1:0-32500 GCF_018991925.1 Homarus americanus
GGATGGATGGATGGACGGTTGATCGGGTGGATGGATGGATGGATGGATGGATTGGATGGATGGATGGATGGATGGATGGACGGATGGATGGATGGATGGATGGATGGATCAGATGGATGGATGGATGGATGGATGGATGGTTGGATGGATGGATGGATGGATGGATGGATGGATGGATGGATGGATGGATCATGGTTGGGGGGATGGATGGATGGATGGAAGGACCAGATGGATAGATGTGGTGGACGGCAGATGGATGGATGGATGAGATGGATGAGATGGATGGATGGACGGACGGACGGACGAGATATGCAGATGGATGGAAGACATTATCATGGGGAGAATGGGGATGAGGGGGAGTTAGGGGATGGGGAATGAGTGGGAGTCAGGAGTTGTTGAGAGTCTGGCATGGGCAAGTACAGCCTATGAAACCCAGACACGATCACAGCAATGGCAGAGGCAGGCTCCGATCATCACGGTCAGCAGGGCACGTTGAACAGCAGGCGTTTGACGTCAGATGAAGTCGTGAATCAGCAGACAGAACTCGTTTGAAGTTCGATCGTTGAACAGGTTTGGGGTGCGTTTGTGGGGCAAGTTATGAACCAGGGCATGGGGACCCATTGGGACTTGGGTTCTGTTGTGCCAGGACTGTGGGACTTAGTCTGTTGGCAGGACCATTGGGACTTGGTCTGTTGGTGCGGGACCCGTTGGACTTGGGTCTATTGGTGCTAGGACCCATTGGGACTGTCTGTGGTGGCAGGACCCGTGGGACTTGAGGTCTGTTGGTGCCAGGATACGTGGGACTTGAGGTCTGTGGTGCAGGACCCGTTGGACAGTCTGGCTGGTGCCTGGGACCCGTTGGACTGGTCTGTTGGTACTTGGGGTTGGGTTGGTTGTTGAGGTGTGGGGACAGAATCAGGGAGGTTTGTGTGTGTGTGTGTGTGTGTGTTTAGTAAGAGATGTTGGTGGCCGTGATGGTTGTTTGGTGGTGACTTGGTATCTGTCTTCAATACATCTGTTGCGTCTTGGGGCGACTAGCTACGTTTACGGCTCATTGAATTGCATGACATGGACACGTTAATGGCACTTTTGAGAGTTGCGACATTATATTTACGTTACTAGGACATCATGTTACGTTACTAGGACATCATGTTACGTTGCTAGACACTCTGATTCTCTGACACGAACATGAAATGAATACACTTCCCATGTGCTCATCCCATGAGCTCTGACAAACACTCACATGGTGACTAGGGGAGGCCTTGCAGGTGGTCTGGGTTTGTCTCTATGGGGGCTGGCAGCTGGCACCGGAGAATCTCGGTCTGACGGGGAGGCGACGGAGGGCGGCATCAGGCCTGACTTCTCTCGGGCAGGACTGGGGACGTCGTGGCTGGCCTTCTTGGTTACAAGACATACTCTCTCTGTCTCTCTCTGGCTGTCTCTTGGGAGGAGAGGGGAGGACTAGGACGTCCTATATATTGGGAGGCGGGCTGTCAGGTTGGGCTGATCGGGGGCGGCAGAGGGTCTCCTTACATTTGCCTCACGTAATGAGGTCAGTCTGGACTTTTCAGAGACTACAAGTTATATATTCTGGAGAAATCTTCAGATGGGGCGTGTGACATAGAGGCCCTGGTTGATTTGGCCTTAGTTGGGCTCGGGGTTGCAAACTGGAATGTGAGGGACAGGTCTGGACTTCTCTTGTTTGTAGGTTGTGTGTATATTGGGGAGGTCGGCAGTGTCTTGCATGTTTGTTGGGGCCGTGTGACATGGGAGGAAGCTAGTTGATTATAACCCTTTGGTCAGCCAGGAGAGTTACCCTACACTTTGACCCCCTAATGTCGGGTCAAGTCTGGATGATCTCTTGAGACAAATGGTCAACAACCCATCATTACAGGACCCATTAGGACTTGGGTCTGTGGTACCTGGGACCATTGGGACTTGGTCTGAGTTAGTACCAGGACATTGGACTTGGGTCGATTAGTGCAGGACCCATTAGGACTTGGGTCTATTAGTACCAGGACCCATTAGGACTTAGGTCTATTAGTACCAGGACCCATTAGGACTTGGGTCTATTAGTACCAGGACCCATTGGGACTTGGGTCTATTAGTGCCAGGACCTTGGGACTTGGTCTGTTAGTGTGGGACCCATTGGGACTGGTCTATTAGTACCAGGGACCCATTGGGACTTGAGGTCTATTAGTCTGCAGGACCCATTGGGACTTGAGTCTATTAGTACCAAGGACCCATTGGGACTTGAGGTCTATTAGTACCAGGACCCATGGACTTGAGGTCTATTAGTACCAGGACCCATTGTGACTTGGGTCTGTGCATTGGGACTTGGGTCTCAGGACCCGTGGGACTTGAGTCTAGTGGTACCGGGACCCATTGGGACTTGGAGTCTGTTGGTGCCGGGACCCATGGGACTTGGGTCTATTAGTACAGGACCCATTAGGACTTAGTCTATTAGTACCAGGACCCATTGGACAGTCTGTTTCCAGGACCCATTGGACTTGGGTCTATTAGTACAGGACATTGGGACTTGGGTCTAGTACCAGGACCCATTAGACTTGGTCTGTGCCAGGACCCATTGGGACTTGAGTCTATTAGTACCAGGACCCATTGGGACTTGGTCTATTAGTACCAGGACCCATTGGGACTTGGTCTATTAGTCCGGGACCCATTGGGACTTGGGTCTATTGGTGCCAGGACCCATTGGGACTTGAGGTCTGTGCCAGGACCCATTGGGACAGGTCTATTGTACAGGACCCATTGGGACTTGGAGTCTATTAGTACCAGGACCCATTGGGACTTGGGTCTATTAGTACCAGGACCCATTGGGACTTGAGGTCTATTGGTACGGGACCCATTGGGACTTGGGTCTATTAGTACCAGGGACCCATTGGGACTTGGAGTCTATTAGTACCAGGACCCATTGGACTTGGGTCTATTAGTACCAGGACCCATTAGGACTTGGGTCTGATGGTACCAGGACCCATTAGGACTTGAGTCTATTAGTACAGGACCCATTGGGACTTGAGTCTATTAGTACCAGGACCCATTGGGACTTGAGTCTGTAGTACCAGGACCCATTGGGACTTGGGTCTATTAGTACCGGGACCCATTAGGACTTGGTCTGTTGTACCAGGACCCATGGGACTTGGTCTATGGTACCAGGACCCATTAGGACTTGAGTCTATTAGTGCCGGACCCATTGGGACTTGGGTCTGTTAGTACTAGGACCCATTGGACTTGGTCTGTTAGTACCAGGACCCATTTGGACTTGGGTCTATTAGTACAGGACCCATTGGGACGGTCTGTTAGTACCAGGGACCATTGGGACTTGGGTCTATTAGTGCAGGACCCATTGGACTTGGTCTATTAGTCCAGGACCCGTTAGGACTTGGGTCTAGTACCGGACCCATTAGGACTTGGGTCTATTGTACAGGGACCCATTGGGACTAGGTCTATTAGTACCAGGACCCATTAGGACTAGGGTCTATTGTCCAGGACCCATTAGGACTAGGGTCTATTATCAAACGTGAGATCATCAGACTGCACCACCAACCTCACCTGACACAAACACACTCGCCGACTTGCCGTATCTGTCGACCCAAGAGGAACAGAAGTCGACCCAAGAGGAACAGAAGTCGACCCTAGAGGAACAGAAGTCAACCCTAGAGGAACAGAAGTCGACCTTAGGGTTGCTCGCCTACTGTTAATTTTTTATCTTCCCGTTACGGTGGCGTCAGCCATTACACATTCCATTATGTCGAGCTAAAACACCAGATTATTCAATACAGGCAATTTATATCTAATCATCAGGTTACCGAGACTCAGCTGATAACAACACTCTGATTAATCTGTAGTAAATGATAATTATTTGATCACTCACCACGGCTCTTCAGCAAGGGCGATGGTGGTAGCTACAGCTTTACACCATTTAATATGAACAAAAATATAATAGACAGTTAACCAGTGCACTCTGTTGTAGTTGTTAGCAGACTACCAATACAGTAGTGATATAAAGAACATCGTAGTATTTACATCTTGGTAACAGATTTGGCAGTGACACCACTTTTCCACATCTTATAGTGTGTTCGCTAGTTTATTTATGAGGTTTAAAATAATAAAAAAGTACAGTACAGCTACAAAACTACACAACTATCAATGTATTGCTGGAAATTTAAGACTGTAGGTTTTAAGATCAGGCTCCTACAGTAAAAATAAAAATGAAGATCAGGCTACATGATTCCAGGTTAGAATAATAGTGATAATAATAATATTAAATCAGTGAAATTGTCATCTATATAAACTATGCAGGTACTGTATACAGGTATGCAGGTATACAGTTCAGCATGACTATTTGGTCTTTTGTTAATGATAAAAATTGACAGTGGTTGTACTTTTCGAGTCTTAACCGTTTGGCTGTTCACGAAACGACACAAAATTGCCAAGACAAAGGTAGAGTTAACAAGAATTTACAAAGATAGGTTATGGTAGGTAAAGATAGGTTATAGTAGGTAAAGATAGGTTATAGTAGGTAAAGATAGGTTATAGTAGGTAAAGATAGGTTATGGTAGGTAAAGATAGGTTATGGTAGGTAAAGATAGGTTATGGTAGGTAAAGATAGGTTATGGTAGGTTAAGATAGGTTATGGTAGGTAAAGATAGGTTATAGTAGGTAAAGAATGGGTTATGGTAGGTAAAGACAGGTTATGGCAGGTAAAGACAAGTTATGGTGGGTAAAGATAGGTTATGGTGGGTAAAGATAGGTTATGGTAGGTAAAGATAGGTTATGGTAGGTAAAGATAGGTTATGGTAGGTAAAGATAGGTTATGGTAGGTAAAGATAGGTTATAATTGGAGTAAAGATAGGTTATAGTAGGTAAGAGACAGGTTATGATTGGTAAAGATAGGTTATGGTAGGTAGAATGGGTTATGGTAGGTAAGATAGGTTATGGTGAGTAAAGATAGGTTAGGTAGGTAAAAGATAGGTTATGGTAGGTAGAAAGGTTATGGAGGTAAAGATAGGTTATGGTGGGTAAGATAGGTTATGGTAGGTAAAGATAGGTTATGGTAGGTAAGAGATGGGTTATGGTGGGTAAAGATGGGTTTAATGAGTAAAGATAGGTTATAGTAGGTAAAGATAGGTTATGGTAGGTAAAGATAGGTTATGGTAGGTAAAGACAGGTTATGGTAGGTAAGACAGGTTATGGTAGGTAAAGATAGGTTATGGCAGGTAAAGATAGGTTATGGTGGGTAAAGATAGGTTATGGTAGGTAAGATGGGTTATGGTAGGTAAGATAGGTTGGTAGGTAAAGATGGGTTATGGTAAGGTAAAGATAGGTTATAGTAGGTAAAGGAAGGTTATGGTAGGTAAAGATAGGTTATGGTAGGTAAAGACAGGTTATGGTAGGTAAAGACAGGTTATGGTAGGTAAAGACAGGTTATGGCAGGTAAAGACAGGTTATGGTAGGTAAAGACAGGTTATGGTAGGTAAAGACAGGTTATGGTAGGTAAAGATAGGTTATGTAGGTAATGTTATGGTAGGTAGACAGGTTATGGGGTAAGAGATGGTGGGTAAAGATGGGTTATGGTGGGTAAGATAGGTTATGGTAGGTAAAGATAGGTTATGGTAGGTAAGATAGGTTATGGTAGGTAAAGATAGGTTATGGTAGAGTAAAGATAGGTTATGGTAGGTAAAGATAGGTTATGGTAGGTAAAGACAGGTTATGGTAGGTAAAGATAGGTTATGGTAGGTAAAGATAGGTTATGGTAGGTAAAGATAGGTTATGGTAGGTAAAGATGGGTTATGGTAGGTAAAGATAGGTTATGGTAGGTAAAGATAGGTTATGGTGGGAAAAGATAGGTTATGGTAGGTAAAGATAGGTTATGGTAGGTAAAGAGATAGGTTATGGTAGGTAAAGACAGGTTATGGTAGGTAAAGACAGGTTATGGTAGGTAAAGACAGGTTATGGCAGGTAAAGATATGGTGGGTAAAGATAGGTTATAGTAGGTAAAGATAGGTTATGGTAGGTAAAGATGGAGTTATGGTAGGTAAAGATAGGTTATGGTAGGTAAAGATAGGTTATAGTAGGTAAAGATAGGTTATGGTAGGTAAAGATAGGTTATGGTAGGTAAAGACAGGTTATGGTAGGTAGAGATAGGTTATGGTAGGTGAAGACAGGTTATGGCAGGTAAAGAGACAGGTTATGGTAGGTAAAGACAGGTTATGGTAGGTAAAGATAGGTGTAGTGGGTAAAGATGGGTTATAGTAGGTAAAGAGATGGGTTATGGTAGGTAAGTGAGTATGGAGGTAAGACGTTATGGTGGGTAAAGATAGGTTATGGTAGGTAGAATGAGTTATGGTAGGTAAAGATAGGTTATGGTAGGTAAAGATAGGTTATGGTAGGTAAAGATAGGTTATGGTAGGTAAAGATGGGTTATGGTAGGTAAAGATGGTTATGGTAGGTAAAGACAGGTTATGGTAGGTAAGATAGGTTATGGTAGGTAAAGATAGGTTATGGTGGGTAAAGATAGGTTATGGTAGGTAAAGATAGGTTATGGTAGGTAAAGATAGGTTGGTAGGTTAAGATAGGTTTGGTAGGTAAAGATGGGTTTAGTAGGTAAAGATAGGTTATGGTAGGTAAAGACAGGTTATGGCAGGTAAAGACAGGTTATGGTGGGTAAAGATAGGTTATGGTAGGTAAAGATAGGTTATGGTAGGTAAAGATAGGTTATGGTAGGTAAAGGTAGGTTATGGTAGGTAGAGAATAGGTTATGGTAGGTAAGATAGGTTATGGTAGGTAAGATAGGTTATGGTAGGTAAAGACAGGTTATGGTAGGTAAAGATAGGTTATGGTAGGTAAAGATAGGTTATGGTAAGGTAAAGATAGGTTATGGTAGGTAAATGGGTTATGTGGTAAAGATAGGTTATGGTGGTAAAGACAGGTTATGGAGGTAGAGATAGGTTATAGTGGGTAAAGATAGGTTATGGTAGGTAAAGATAGGTTATGGTGGGTGGTGTGGTAAAGATAGGTTATGGTAGGTAAGATAGGTTATGTAGGTAAAGATGGTTATGGTAGGTAAAGACAGGTTATGGTAGGTAAAGACAGGTTATGGTAGGTAAAGACAGGTTATGGCAGGTAAAGATGGGTTATGGTGGGTAAAGATAGGTTATAGTAGGTAAGATAGGTTATGGTAGGTAAAGATGGGTTATGGTGGTAGAATGGGTTATGGTAGGTAAAGATGGGTTATATTAGGTAAGATAGGTTATGGTAGGTAAGATAGGTTATGGTGAGTAAGACAGGTTATGGTAGGTAAAGACAGGTTATGGTAGGTAAAGACAGGTTATGGCAGGTAAAGACAGGTTATGGTAGGTAAAGACAGGTTATGGTAGGTAAAGATAGGTTATAGTAGGTAAAAGATAGGTTATGGTAGGTAAAGATAGGTTATGGTAGGTAAAGACAGGTTATGGTAGGTAAAGACAGGTTATGGTGAGTAAACAGGTTATGGTAGGTAAAGACAGGTTATGGTGAGTAAAGACAGGTTATGGTAGGTAAAGATAGGTTATGGTAGGTAAAGATAGGTTATAGTAGGTAAAGACAGGTTATGGTAGGTAAGACAGGTTATGGTAGGTAAAGATAGGTTATGGTAGGTAAAGAAGACAGGTTATGGTAGGTAAAGACAGGTTATGGTAGGTAAAGACAGGTTGGTGGGTTATGGTGGTAAGATAGGTTTGGTGGTAAAGGGATGGTTATGGTAGGTAGACAGGTTATGGAGGTAAGATAGGTTATGGTAGGTAAAGATAGGTTATGGTAGGTAAAGATAGGTTATGGTAGGTAGAAGACAGGTTATGGTAGGTAAAACAGGTTATGGTAGGTAAAGATAGGTTATGGTAGGCAAAGATAGGTTATGGCAGGTAAAGACAGGTTATGGTAGGTAAAGACAGGTTATGGTATGTAAAGACAGGTTATGGTAGGTAAAGATGGGTTATGGGGTGTGGTTATGGTAGGTAAGATGGTTATGGTAGGTAAGACAGGTTATGGTAGATAAAGATAGGTAGGTAGGTAAGACAGGTTATGGTGGTAAGACAGGTTATGGTAGGTAAAGACAGGTTATGGTAGGTAAAGACAGGTTATGGTAGGTAAAGATAGGTTATGGTAGTATGGGTTATGGTAGGTAAGAGGTTATGGTGGTAAAGATAGGTTATGGTAGGTAAGACAGGTTATGGTAGGTAAAGACAGGTTATGGTAGGTAAGATAGTTATGGTAGGTAAAGATAGGTTATGGTAGGTAAAGACAGGTTATGGTAGGTAAAGATGGGTTATGGTAGGTAAAGACAGGTTATGGTAGGTAAAGATAGGTTATGGTAGGTAAAGATAGGTTATGGTAGGTAAAGATAGGTTATGGTAGGTAAAGACAGGTTATGGTAGGTAAAAGATAGGTTATGGTAGGTAAAGATAGGTTATGGTAGGTAAAGACAGGTTATGGTAGGTAAAGACAGGTTATGGTAGGTAAAGACAGGTTATGGTGGTAAGGTGGTGGTAGGAAGAAGGTTTGGTAGGTAAAGGGTTTGGTAGGTAAAGACAGGTTATGGTAGGTAAATAGGTTATGGTAGGTAAAATGGTTATGGTAGGTAAACAGGTTATGGTAGGTAAAGACAGGTTATGTGGTAAAGACAGGTTATGGTAGGTAAAGATAGGTTGGTAGGTAAAGAACAGGTTATGGTAGGTAAGAGGTTATGGTAGGAAGAAGGTTATGTAGGTAAAGAACAGGTTATGGTAGGTAAAGATAGGTTATGGTAGGTAAAGATAGGTTATGGTAGGTAAGACAGGTTATGGTAGGTAAAGACAGGTTATGGTAGGTAAAGATAGGTTATGGTAGGTAAAGACAGGTTATGGTAGGTAAAGACAGGTTATGGTAGGTAAAGACAGGTTATGGTAGGTAAAGATAGGTTATGGTAGGTAAAGACAGGTTATGGTAGGTAAAGACAGGTTATGGTCTTTTAAAATGTAGTTTTTGCATAATGTAGTATTACTGATACGTATTTTGTCTTAGTATGCCTTATTGTGGGTAAAAATAAGTATATATTAAATGCATCCTCCGAAAGCCTGAATTTGCTACCAGAGTTTAACAGTTAATTCCTGTATAATACTTCTGACAAACTTCCTATGTGCTTATGTTTGAAATAATGAATGTATGTATCTTTATATAATTTTGCTAAATATCTTTCTCGTCAGAAACGGTCATCCCAACGATTATGAATAAACTCATTTAGAAACACATCATTAATTCAGGACAGAAACGGACAGGTTTGCAACAGCCAATCAGCTGTTTGAGGGGCAGGGCATTTTTTTATCAGCTGGGAAAGAAACGGGCGAACATTATGACGTAAATACGACTCTTATCACCAATTTCATCACTTGAATGCAACTATGGAAACGAGTTCAATTTATACGGCAACGGTCACAGGATTCATTCAGTAACCAGCAGTCAGCGTTGGTGTTAACATACACAACATGGACAAGATTACGAAAATCGTTCCTGACCGTCAGTTCGGAGCAATAGAGTACAGTAAGTTTTGCTTGGTGCTTTGTTGTTCTCCATGTTACATAAGCAGTTGATGAAGGAAAGTGTAATGAAAAGTTAAGTAGTTGTAGATATTCCGATACTATACTTAATTTGCCTTCGCTTATAATGTGCAAAACAAGTGGCTAAATTTTTGTGTCTGAAAAGCCTGAAACTTAAAGATTGTAGGATGCAAGAAAGTATGAAACATATTATTGTTCAGTGATACATCTCCCTCACCCAAGGTTTACTTATATAAAATGAACATGAATATATAGATAGCAGGAATGTGAAATATTATGTATATCTGTACCCGGGAAAGAAAGGCAAATATATATTGATTCTCCGCTTACCCATTAATCAAAATACCTGTATAATTTAATTTCCTGAGATCCATCTTCCTTATTTACACCTCATTGACTGACGCTAACTTTCGTTAATCAGCAAAGTGTTGTTTCTTTAATTCAGTGGTACTCAACCCTTTTCACTCCATTCCCACCTTGAGGAATTTTCAACATCCTCGTGGCCTCCATCATTTTTCTCCCAGAACAGACAAACAAACGAGTGATAAAGACTAAAGAATGATAAAGAAGGACAGATAAATAGGACAAGATTTAGAATGGCAAACACACACACACATTCACATGCATAACACGTCCATGCACTCACACAGTCATACACAAGCATGCACACAGGTAAACATTCACACTCAAGCTAGCAAGCTGAAGTGTACAATACTTCCTGTAAGCAAGAACACGCCTCCTTTGACAAGTACTGCCCAACTTGGAAGAATGAGAAGAATAGTGAGTCATACCAATTTAGCACTAAAAATAGTAGGATTATATAAGTAAAGAATGAGCATGAACAACAATGGCACCAATAAATAAGGAAATAATTAATAAAGGAAGTGTACAAATATTTCACCCACCTAAAGCAGCGACCACATGAATTATGAAACAAAATAAGTAACATCAATTACGGAGTGTATTATGCTTGAGTCAAGCTCAAACACAATATATGGTTCAGAGTCAATACACTCCACTGTTCTCGTGATGGTATCCCAGGCCAGACTGATATCATTCGGTCCTATCACCACTTGCAAACGGATGACACACGGACACGTACTGAACAAGTCAGTTCAGCAGCTCGGTCCAGCGCCTGTCACACAGACAGGGACTGGACCTGTGAAATCTTAACTAATCCGTAAAAAAAAAAAAAAAAAATAGCACCAGAGTTTGTAAATATTAAAATTGTATTGTCGTTATGATTAAACAAATTGACAAAAAAAGAATGAAAATTCTCTTCTGCCAAGTCAAAATAAGTAATACAAGTTTTGTTTAATTCAGATTCCCAACATTATTTGGAAACGTACAATTTATAACAGCTCGCTGTGGCTCCCCTGGGGGCCATGGCCCCCAGGTTGAGAACCACTGACTTAAATGAATAAATAATTATATAAGGAGGACAGCTTTTTTTTCTGTTGAGTGATGCCTTGTGCCCAGGGCCGGCGCTACCCACTAGGCGAACTAGGCGATCGCCTAGGACGCCAAAATCTGGGGGCGCCACAAATTCAGGGCAAACTTGGATAAAATTAAAAATGAAGGGAAAACTGTGGTGGACACTGTGGTGGAGCCGTGGAGGGTCGGAGCAGGATGTTAGAAGGGAGGGGGGGGGGGTCGGAGGGAGGCGAGGGTAGGTAGACGGTAGCCGACTGTGTTTTCTTTTTTAATATTATTCGTTAACCCCCCGGAGGGACTAACCCGGGTCCTTATCTTTGGCGGCCTGGAGAACTGTCGAGCAGTGACCTGAAGGCTGACATCTGAGGAACCCTTCTCCCAACCCCACCATCCCCTCCCCTCCCTTACTGCCGCCCCTTCCCTGTCTTTGTCGGGATGAGGCAAGGTTACCTGACCTTCAGTTAATCCCAACATAATCCCACTGAGATCCGGCCAGCTGACCAGAGCCGCCAGCCAGGCAGCAACATTTCAAGTCAGACTAAGGTCAGCAGTTCTAGATTCTCCTGTATAGCTTCTCTGCTACGCAGTTATATATTACTATCTGGATTTAGGGGCATAACTAGAGAATTTGAGAGAGGTCGGGGGAGAGAATTCAGACAGTGGATCCTGGAAACGACTCAAAGAGATCCAGATGTCTTACATGAAAGATCAGTAGATCAAGCAAATGAATTTGATTATCACTGATAAATGTAATTTGAGATAGGGAAGACGAATACAAACGTTATATATTATCTAGGCAACACGAAATAGAAAACTCAGTTTGTGAAAAAGACGAGGCGTATTTGTTAGCAATGACTTAAACCTAGAAAACACGTATTAGCAGTTCTGCACAAGGCAAAACAGGATTCTTAAGTTCGCATTCCCAGGTCTGTGAGTAACAGAACTGTTGACCTTATTCTTTGAAACTTTACTAGCATTAGTGAGGCCACACATGGATGGTGGCCCAGTTTCTGGTGTCCTTATTATGGAATGATATAGATCTTTGGAGAGAGTACAGCAAGAACATGTAAAATAGATCCCATGTTGAGTTAGAAACCTTCCATATGGAAGAAGAAGACTGGTGCTTAGCTGCTATTCATTAGAGAGAAGTAGAAAGTTAGGGGAGATATGATGGAGGTGCACAAGTGGGTAAGTGGGATTAACAAGGGTAAAATGAAGATGCCCTGAAGTCCTCAGTAATAAATCAAAATAATCCAGGAACAGCTAAACCAGATAATTCCTGATTCAGAAAGGATATAGCAAGCACTGGTTTGGAATAGAGTTAGGATATAGGAATAGACCACTGAGTGCTATAGTAGGATCGGGGACGCTAGGGAGCTTCAAGAGCATAGGCACATGGAAGTGCTGGGATGGGTGTGAAAGGGATCTGCCCTGTATGGGCCAGTCGGCCTCCTGCAGTATCCCACTTTCTTATGTTCTTATGTTCTTATGTTCTTATGTTGAACAACTTGATTAGTTGGAGATCAAGATTCAAGCTGTCCAGAATACTCACAGACACCAGTGACCAGGCCACTTCAGTCCGAGTCAGTCATCTCCAAAAGTGTGGTGCAGTGGCAACAACTTCAACAGCTGGCTATCCTGCTAAACAGTAAGTTGAAACTGTCTTATTATTTTTATAATGTATGTAGTTATTTGATTGATCTTGTACTCTGTCTATAATGCTGTACACAGGGATATACCTTAGCGAGTCTTTGTTTCAATCTTAGTGCTTCTCGTCATTTCGTCAAGTTTTATCATACGTGTGTTACGATGTGTACTAGTGGACGTATGTACTGCGTGAGTGTGTACTAGTGGACGTATGTACTGCGTGAGTGTGTACTAGTGATTGTATTTTTTTCAACAATAATTTGATATATGTTTTGTAGAATATATTTGGTTATGTATCCATTACAGTAAAAGCTAATCTCCAGTTTCACGATTGTCAACATTACAAATAATTGTCCACTAAATTTTTCTTACAATAAAAGACTTATTTATTTATATACTTATTTGTTTGTCATATAATATCAGTGGTGTTTCGAGAGTTAGAAACAATGTAGTAATGGGTTACTGTACCTACATTAGCTTATCAAAACTTTCAAGGGGGCGCACATCTAAAGGCTTGCCTAGGGCGCCAAATCATCTTGCACCGGCCCTGCTTGTGCCTGTGGAGGAGTTGCTTCACGTACCGCAGTTTTTGTCCGTCCTTGCAGACACACGTTTTAACATAAATTATTTAGGAAAAGCGCCCATAAAATGTTGTAATTTGTTATTAAAGTTGAGAAGTTTGAGGGTAATAGGTCACCACACTCCATGTCTTATTACCGTTTGGTTTATTGGATCGGCTAACATGTTAATATATGCCATGATATCTGTTAAAGGCTTAATACATACTTCAATCTTGACACCAGGAAACCTGATCATTCATGAACAAACATACACATGCACACCACGTCTCCAGCCTTCACAAGGTGGGGACGTCGGCGCTGCCCGTGGTCTCTTGACCATGGAGGTAGCTAGCCCATCCTCCCACAACAGTACAGTGCAAAGATTGACGATTAGCCCACAAGTGATAAACAAAAGTGACAATTTCAACTCGAAAGAAAGAAACAACTGTTAGAGTGACAATTACTGCTTAGCGGTCAATGTTGACCTGACGCAGATCTAACACATCCAGTCCTCCGTACACTCACCACCACGGGATGAGAAGCCAAGAAAGACTCCAAACTACTTCAGGAGAGAAATGAGGACTCCCTACTCCACCCAGGTGAGGAACTATGAATTCCTAACTACATCACATGAGGAACAAGAACCATCTCCAACACCCTGTGTGAGCTGGAGGACCTACCCGGACCACGTAGTACATCTGCAGCTGTAGTGAGGTAGCGGCTTAGCACCCAGGTATAACACAACGGCCATCCAGTGAGGCCACAAGAATGTGTACAGACCAGCTCCCACAGTACCAGATCTATAGTTAATCTACATGTTGACTCTATGTTTCTTATATTTTTGTATTGAAAGCTTTTGTCAGTCCCACTCCCCGATGTCACCATATGTAACTTATCATCTCTGTTCATTGTATAGTTTCAGCCTTCAGGTTGCCATGTTATCTTAATAAACCGTTAATTATTATTATTATTATTATTATTATTATTATTATTATTATTATTATGCTTATTGAAATGAAAAACAAACAAACATGGTTTACTATAAAATTCTTGTTCTTTACAGCAAATGATAGACGTGAAGTCCCCACGGTACCAGTTTCCTATGCGGCTATTGAGAAGTCCAGCTCCCCTTATGAGTACCAGCGTCCATACACCAACCCCAGCACTCTCACCCCACCCACCGCCGCCATCCAGTACAACCAAATCAACGTGACCAGTTCACCCTATATGTACCATCACCCTGAACGCCACCCCAGCTCCCTTTCTCCTCCAAAACATCAAATCAACTATGCCCCTCAGCTGTACCAACACATCTATTACCCGAGTGACCTGTACATGAAGGACTCTTAAGGTATCAAGAAGAGCACTACCAAGCCACTCAGAAATTAACTGATTATGACTGTAGAAGCCAACATCCCGTAAGAGAAGACTGCAGTTCCGTGCCAGCTAATCGTCATATGTCCAAGCTGACGATTAGCTGAACTTTTTAAGTTATGTTCACGACGGTAATCTATCCCTACAGTAGAACAACGAGCTTTATCTAAAGGTCTGAAATTTGCTTTTAATCACCACAAATTACACTTTTTTTTAAACCATTTACTTGGTTTTGAGAGACTTTTTAAGATATTATCTCCTCTCAGTTTATATGATCCAGTATAAAATGTTTGCATTATTTCATTAACTCTCTCCTATTATTCATACAACTCGTTCAGCACCAAACAAGCTCTCTCTAAGGAAGAGTTTCTAGCACTGGAAAATTTAGCATCCAACGACAATATTATCATTACTAAACCAGACAAGAGTGATGGGGTTGTTGTACTTAACAAACCATCCTACATTCAGAAAATATTGAATATACTTAATGACCGTAAAAATTTTGCCCACATCCTAGACGAGGTAATTCTCAGTACGAGGACAAGATAAACAGATTTCTTCGTAAATTTAAAAACAAGATTGTCATTAATGACTCCTGTTTAAAACTCTTTATTAGCGGGTCTAAACCAGGTATCCTGTAGGGTCTACCCAAGGTACACAAGGGTAAGTGTCCCTTACTCCCTATATTGTCTGCCCTCGGCACCTTCAACTACAATCTGTCTAAATTCCTTGGTGCCATATTGTCACCAATAATCTATAACTAATATTCTATTAAAGACTCTTTTAATTTTGTTAAGGAACTAACCAGCATCTCGTCCAACAACTGTTTGGGATAACTTTGATATATAGTCTCTATATGAGATATTGGAGTCTCTGAGGTACACGGAGGACTCAGGTGTACCGAGCAGTGAGAAAACGGACTTCTTAGATGGGTGACTCAATAATAAAGACATAGCTACATGTTTTGTGGGCTATTGAGCGTAATATGAAACGTCTGAGTTTACGTTAATTAACATGTACGACCGGGGTCAGTACCAAGCTTTTATTGTACCACCAAAACCATTATTACATACATTGTCATGTGGTTAAATACAAATTACCATTTCAATAACTATATATATATATATATATATATATATATATATATATATATGCCGACGAGACATAATACTGACGGCTTCTCTCCCCTTGTTTCACCTTAATACAACCCATGTTGTATTGCTTCCCTCATTTATCATATTTATGTATTTCAACTCCATTGTAAAATATGTATGTACTTATAATCTAAATGTAATAAGTAAATTAATTAATTAATTAACGAAAAACGAAGTAATAAACGTGGTAACATTTTCATATAAGAACATAAGAATGGAGGACACTGCAGCGGGCCTATTGGCCCATACTGGGCAGTCCCGTTTACACCCAACCCCTATTGCTCATATAAGCATCCAACCTATGTTTGAAGCTATTCAACGTACTCGAGTTAAAGATGATATTTGGTAACTTGTTCCATTCATCCACTACTCTGTTTCCAAACCAGTGTTTACCTATTTCGCGCCTAAATCTAAATTTGTCTAATTTAAAACCATTGTTACGAGTTCGCTCCTGGTTGGATAGTTTGAGTACCTTTGAAATGTCCCCTTTGTTTAGCCCTGACTTCCATTTATACACCTCTATCAGGTCGCCCCTCGCTCTACGTCTCTCAAGGGAGTGCAAATTAAGATGCTTTAACCTGTCTCTATACTCAAGGTCAATATTATCATTTTACAGGGGTTAAAGATAGTTAAAATGGCCAATCTACAATTTTCTCTTTCAATTGAAATAGATTAAATACAAGTTCTAAACTGACCTACGAATGTCACAAATTCAAGCCATTATTGATTTAGCTATATTTTTTGTCAGTATTTTTATTTTTACAATTATAGATAGATACAGACCAGAAATGGAGGAATGACTCTCGTATGGAACTTTGATGGAAATAAATAAAAAATCCATCTGGGTGAATATACAGTATACTGTGGTAATGTGGCACACTAAGCTTCCCTTCAAAATGAGACAGTGGTCGGCACTGTACTCAACTGCCTTCACTTCTCCAAGCATAAAGTTAGGTTTTATACGTACACAGAGCCACAAGACGGACAGATACGTGAGTGATATGCAACAATGTACGTACCAGAGCCACAAGACGGACGGATACATGAGTGATATGCAACAATGTACGTACCAGAGCCACAAGACGGACAGATACGTGAGTGATATGCAACAATGTACGTACACAGAGCCACAAGACGGACGGATACATGAGTGATATGCAACAATGTACGTACCAGAGCCACAAGACGGACAGATACGTGAGTGATATGCAACAATGTACGTACCAGAGCCACAAGATGGACAGATACTTCTGGAGTGATATGCAACAATGGCAAAATGAGCCGCAAAGACGGAGACAGATACTTGAGGATATGCAACAATGTACGTACCAGGAGTCCAAGACGGACACAGATACTTGAGGATATACTAATGGCTGCAACAGAAATGCCATGATGACAGATACGAAGGAGGAAAAAATAATGGAGCGTACCAGGAGCCACAAGACGGACAGACATGAGTGATATGCAATGTACGTACAGATACGTGAGTGATGTGCAACAATGTACGTACACAGAGCCACAAGACGGACAGATACGTGAGTGATGTGCAACAATGTACGCACACAGAGCCACAAGACGGACGGATACATGAGTGATGTGCAACAATGTACGTACACAGAGCCACAAGACGGACGGATACATGAGTGATGTGCAACAATGTACGTACACAGAGCCACAAGACGGACGGATACGTGAGTGATGTGCAACAATGTACGTACACAGAGCCACAAGACGGACGGATACATGAGTGATGTGCAACAATGTACGTACACAGAGCCACAAGACATACATGAGACCTGTGCAACATGTTCTGTTCATACACGAACAAAACTCCTGTCGCCTCTTCTCCTGAACCACGAACCCCGAGATTTAGACTCGTGAACCCGAAGAATTTATGGACAGAATAATACATCAGTGTTTATTACTTCGGGTTCACGAATTTCAGGGTTCGTGGAGCAGCAGAAAAGACGGCAGGAGTTTTGTTCACGTTCGTATATGAACACAAGGCCACAAGATATTGAATGACCGAAGGAGTAAATAAGAAGGATATAAACATGCAACAGTCGAGGCAACAATAAATAAAAGTGGGAACAAAGGGAACAGGAAGAGGAGGAGTGCTGGGCAGTACAGAACACGGAGGGAAACATGGGAACACTCACCACCACCAGCCATCCCCGCCCACCTTAACATTTCTCACTCACAACATCTGAAGTTACTCTTAGAGGTTTTAGGCCTCAAAAAAGATACAAGGCTTTCAAAGTCCTCCAACGAAAAAGAAAAACAAATAGAATTTTGCCTCTAGTGTAACAGGACACGAAAAAAATTACTGTGAACTAGAAGTGTGTGTGTGTGTGTGTGTGTGTGTGTGTGTGTGTGTGTGTGTGTGTGTGTGTGTGTGTGTGTGTGTGTGAGTGTGTGTGTGTTGTCCTCCCACGCCACACACTGCCTCTTGACCCAGTATAATCTAGACGAGTGTGTATGTTACAGGTACATTACCAGCTATATTTAGACCTCTCCACCATCATGCAACTGTGAGGCTTCTTACTCTCGCTTAAGTCTTCACACCTGGAATTCAACTCAGAAATTACACCTGAGTGACCTTCTCATACCTGGACTGTGTTTACATTATTTCCGCATTGTCTTGTGTACAGTACATTATTTCTTCATTGTCTTGTGTACAGTACATTATTTCTTCATTGCCTTATGTACAGTACATTATTTCCTCATTGTCTTGTGTACAGTACATTATTTTTTCATTGTCTTCACGTATCTTGTAAGCTACGAGACACTTCACCTGGGGTCAGATTAATTACCAAAACTTCTTAGGCTGGAATGAATACTTTTCCATAACAGGAGATGTAAGAATGCATATAACTGGTTCATTTAAACTAAAGTAAAAAAAAAAAATTATATATATCGAAAAAATAACTTCATAGTTTACGAAGACTTGACCTTAACTATGCAGCATCTGTTCGGTACAATGTTACATGACTTACATCTTTAATTTATCAGATAAGACTTCAGCATTTCCGTGAATTTTGAGGTAATATGATATGATATCATCAAATGATCAGTAATGTAAGATAACAAGATAGATTGATTAGATTGACTGATGATGACAGTGCCAGAATGTTGTGCTGAACTGGTAACCGAACGCTGCATGGTATACCGTGTTCAATGAAGTCGAATACTCACTATATCCTAGAATTATCTGAATGTTAGAATGTTCTAGGAAAGCCCTAAAGTGATTGTCGTGGCACTTTTGGGGTAAAATTAGGTAACGTAGCCAGTTATTTGTATTTTGTCCTCCTGAACTAAAAAAATGGGTTTATCAAGCTAAATTTTGAGTGTAAATGCTTCAAAATTCCAATTAAAAATGGCCGCTATCACATATATCATAACAGCAACATCTCTGCTTCTCGGTCAACTATAAAGTTAATTTATGTGGCCATACCTATGTTTTCCTGGATGGAGAATACCATTATGATATCTTAATAATGTATGTGACAATACTGAACTTCTTTCGAGAATTTCTAAAAGGTCACTATTACATTATAGTACATTTTCTCATATGGCTGCTTGTGAAACATGTAGTAAGTCCATTTTAGTGTCTAAGTTATGTTTCGACGGATGAAAAAATACAACTATAACAATTCTGTACATACAGTATGTCTTATATTTGAAGATGTCAGTATGAATTTGAAGATCGTGCTTTAATGCTGTCATCATGCCACCAAGTCAATTACATACAGCATATGTTTATGCATAAAGCAGTGTGCCATAATTGTTTACAAAATTTTTGGTATAATACAACTTATGCTGGAGTATACAAGAGAGATATGTTTATAATTGTCTCAGTCTCCATGAAATACCCACAAAATTGGTCAGTATTTTTAGTGATGCAGATCGTGTCAGGCTCATACAACACATATCTCCAGTACATACCAAGGTATTCTTCCCACATTCACAACGTAGTGTTCCACAGCCACTTTTACAGTGACATGAAATCATCTCCATACACCCCTTTGGCACAGGGTCTATGGTCATGAAAACAGGCAACAGATCTCCGTCAGTCAATGTCCACCCCATGGTAATGGAATATTAGGTGTTGCTCTGTTTGCCTACTTCCAAATCAGTGATTGATAATGGGCTCTCCTGATGTGGTATCCTAAAGCGTTACTTATTGGAGAGAGAGTTTCAGCACTATTCAGTTTTCCAAACCGGATCAGTCTTGCCTCAGCTGCTGCCCACACAAATACACCTTTTTGCATCCTTCGCCTCGTGTTCTGCAAGTTCTCCTTCCCTCACACCGCGGAGTAGTGCATGATAATCCTTGAATGCTGCCCATGCAGACCTCTGGTGCGGCCACTATGTAAGATGTTGTGTCACATCCTGTAAGTGCGTGAAATGGCAGGAGTTATGGCAAGCACTCAGGTGATAAATTGGCAACATTACTTAGAGGGATAAACCGTCGTTCTGGGGACAATTCCAGCCACCATCCAAATTTTGTTGCTTGTTATTTGAAAGGAAAGTGCAGCTAAGAGAAGCAAAACATCTGTATCCCTTGCAGTGTCGCCATCAGCGTATAGGACTCTTCTTGTGTCAGCTTCTTCATGAGTGGCTGATAGTCCGGAAACATTGGTATCTTTGGAACACTTCACTTCCTGCTCATTCTCAAATCCTCCAGCAACTACCAAACATTTGTTATCTGGGGCATTGGCAATTATTTCCTTAGCGAGGAAGTTTGCCCAGCTGTGGTAGAAGCACCTGCCAATCCTCAATTACACGACGTATAGGATGTGCTTTTGTGATGCACCTTTGTATTGTGACAGATTTAATCGAGTTTTTCCTATATCTGTCAAATATGACGTCAATTCCTTGGCAAGATGTTCAAGCTGCAAAACCACCATTAGAAACGTATCTGCAAGATCCCCAAAGGTCTTGGATTCTATTGTTTGTCTATGGAACTACTAAAGCCTGCCCATCAATAATCAAGCATGGTGTCCCTTCTACACTGATAGACGCTGTGCAGAGAACATCAGCTGTAAAAATGTCAGCCAAGATTGTCTTATTCCCAGTGAGTAATGCTCCATTCATTTCAGCTAAGGAGACAGGTACTGGTAGTAACTCATGCTTCAGAACACCCTGCGTCTCAGCCGTCAGTCCACCTCCATATGCTGTTATCAAGCGTTGTAGTACCATTCTGTCTGCTTTCAGAACAGTTTGTTTACCTTTTCCTGAGATTTGCTTCTTACCTCTTTAAGAGAACTATATGTGGCTGCACTGTTTCGTTTTACTGGATCATAAAATTTATGACATAATGATACAGTGACTACAGGTGGCATCCAGTCATCCACAGGTGCCATCCAGTCATCCACAAACTTCTCTTGCAGGTCTTGGCCATGAGATTCGGCATGCAGTAAAGAATCCTGACTATTGGTGGTTGACAATTCTTCTGTAGCTATGTTCCGGAGAGCAGTAATATTTGCTTCTCCTGAAAACACATCAAACACCAACTCTTGTAGGACTGGTACAGAACATGTACTGTACCTGCTCTTGACGACCTTTCTTACCTTCACTGTGGATGGGTTGATTATCGCCACAGTTCACGCAAAACATGACTCGTGTTTCTGCTGCAATAGATGAACCAAAGTTGTAGGACAAGACTCATCGGTTTAGGGCAGTTGTTGTTTTAGTTATTCCAATTATTCCATTGCCTGACTTCCCCGTTCCATTTAACGATTCTTGGCTGTGATCAGGATCAACCTGATTGAACTTACAGTTCGATCTCTTTACAACAAAACTGCCCTGCTTAAACTCTTCCAGTACAGGTGAAGGCAAAGTCTGCATAGATAAACCGGGCAGTATAGCTGGGATGATCATGTCATGACATAAGACAACATAGAACGAAATGAAATAAAGTGTAAGTCCCATAGGCCATCACGCTGAGCATGTGACCACGACAGTAACTCAATGTATTTCCACCAGAAGCTAAATTCAAATCTTTATATTTCTCCCTAGGAAATTCTTTCATCCTCTCCTGGAATCTCTCTGTGTTTAGCGTTGACATTGAAGCCAATTTGCGACACATACCTTATCTAATAATGCCCCGTTATTTTGGAAAAATCTCCTTCATATTTAAAATGACTGCCACAGACACGAGTAATTATGTGCTTACTGAATTCTACACCACCAAAAATTGTAGGTATTACAATTACAATATTTGGAGGTGGCGGCCATCATGAATTGCCATTTTAGAGCATTTTAATTCATAATTCAGCTTAGTAAACACCATTATTTTAGGCTCAGCAGCCAAAATTACACACACACATATATATATAATCAACACCTCAACCCGACAGGATTCGAACCCACGACCTACGAGCCCATGACTGGGACCGGGGAACGCTAACCGCTGGACCACCAGGATACTAAAAGCAGTTTTAAACTTGTTGAACCTCTGAGTGTGTAGAAGTCCGCATGCTTTATTACACGAAATATATATATATTTATCTTATTTACTACTTTTACCTCAAAGCTACGACACCGCATTTGAATTCAACCAGACATACACACTACCACGCCTATAGTGTGTGTTGATACTTTTATATTAACATCTGTGTGTGTGTGTGTGTGTGTGTGTGTGTGTGTGTGTGTGTGTGTGTGTGTGGTGTGTGTGTGTGTGTGTCATCTTGCTTGTGTTTTGGCTTGATACACTATTCTCATTCTTCCTCTCTCCTTCCTCCTTCCTCCTCCTTTATTCTTCCTCCTCTTCCCTACCTCTCTCTCCTCCCTCCCATTCTTCCTCCCTCCTCCTACCCTCCTCCCCCATTCCTTCCCTCCTTCCTCCCCCACCCTCCCTCTCCCACCTCCCTCCCCATTCTTCCCTCTCCTTCCCTCCTCCCCATTCCTTCCTTTTCCCCTCCCCTCCCCCTCTCCTTCCCTCCCCTCCCTCCCCCCCTCCTTCCTTCCCTCCCCTCCCCCATTCCTTTCCCCTCCCTCTCCTTCTCCCTCCCTCCCCCTCTCCTCCCCTCCCTCCCCATTCCTTCTCCTCCCTCTCTCCTTCCACCCCTCCTCCCTCCTTCCCTCCTCACCCCCCCTCCTCCCCCTCCTTCCCCCTCCCCCTCTCCTTCCTCTCCCCATTCTTCCCCTCTCCTCCCCTCCCTTCCCCTCCTTCACTCCCTCCCTCCATCACTCCTCCCCACTCTTCCCTCCCTCCTCTCTTCTCACTCCTCCCTTCTTCCCTCTCCCTTCCCCCTCCTCCCTCCCCCTCCTTCCTCCCTCCCCCCTCCTTCCCCCTCCCTCCTGCCCTTCCTCCCCTCTCCTTCCTCCCTCCCCATTCCTTCCTCCCTCTCCTTCCCCTCCCCTCCCCTCTCCTTCCCTCCCTCCCCTCTCCCCTCCCCTCCCCTCTCCCTCCCCCTCCCCTCTCCTTCCCTCCCCTCCCTCTCCTTCACTCCCCCTCTCCTCCCCTCCCCCTCTCCTCCCCTCCCCTCCCTCTCCTTCCCTCCCTCCTCTCCTTCACTCCCCCCTCCCCTCTCCTTCCTCCCCTCTCCTTCCTCCCCCTCCTCCCCCCCCCTCCTTCTCTCCCCTCTCCTTCCCTCCCTCCCCCTCTCCTTCCTCCCCCTCCCCTCTCCTTCCTTCCCCTCCCCTCTCCCATCTCCTATCCTCCCCTCTCCTTCCCCTCCCCTCCCCTTCCTTCCCCTCCCCTCCCCATTCCTTCCCTCCCTCTCCTTCCCTCCCTCCCCTCCTTCCTCCCCTCCCCTCTCTTTCTCTCCCTCCCCCCTTCCTCCCCCCCCTCTCCTTCCTCCCTCTCCTTCCTCCCTCCTCCTTCCCTCCCCTCTCCCCTTCCCTCTCCTTCCTCCCCTCTCCTTCACTCCCTCCCCTCTCCTTCCCTCCCCTTCCTCTCCTTCCTCCCTCTCCTTCCTCCCCTCCTCCCCTTCCCTCTTCCTTCCCTCCCTCCTTCCCTCCTCCTTCCTCCCCTCCCCTCCCCTTCCCTCTCCTTCACTCCCCTCCCTCTCCTTCCTCCCCTCCCCTCCTTCCCTCCCTCCCTCTCCTTCCCTCCCTCCCCTCTCTTCCTCCCTCCCCTCCCCTCCCCCTCCCCTCTCCTTCCCTCCCTCCCCTCCCCTCCCCTCTCCTTCCCTCCCCTCTCCTTCCTCCCTCTCCCCTCCCTTCCTCTCCTTCCCTCCCCTCTCCTTCCCTCCCCTCTCTCCCCTCCCCTCTCCTTCCTCCCCTCCCTCCTTCCTCCCTCCCCTCTTCCCTCCCCTCCCCTCTCCTCCCCTCCCCTCTCCTTCCCTCCCCCTCCCTCTCCTTCACTCCTTCCTCTCCCTCCCCTTCCCTCTCCCTTCCCTCCCCTCTCCTTCCCTCCCCTCTCCTCCCTCCCTCTCCTTCCTCCCCTCCCCCTCTCCTTCCTCCCCTCCCCTCTCTTTCCCTCCCCTCCTCTCCTTCCCTCCCCTCCCTCTCCTTCCTCCCCTCCCCTCTCCTCCCTCCCCTCTCCCTTTCCTCCCCTCCCCCTCTCCTTCCTCCCCTCCCCTCTCCTTCCCTCCCTCCCCTCTCCCTTCCTCCCCTCCCCCCTCCCCCTCCCTCCCTCTCCTTCCCTCCCCTCCCCTCTCCTTCCCTCCCCTCCCCTCTCCTTCCCTCCCTCCCTCTCCTTCCCTCCCCTCCCCTCCCTCTCTCCCCTCCCCTCCCCTCTCCTCCCCTCCCCTCCCCTCTCCTCCTCCCCTCCCCTCTCCCATTCTATCTCCTTGCCCCAACACAGATCATTTTAATTATCTTCTGTCTCATTGTTACATTACCTATTCATTTATTATTTTCTCTATCTTATGCATGATTTATCAGTCGATTGGTCATTATCCTTATCATTTGTTTTCTTGCCTCGTCCTTCTTCTGTAGAAACTATTGTTTTTCTCTGTAATTCTAATCTTCGTCTTACTATTCCTCTCTCTCTTTCTCTCTCTCTCTTTTTACTTTATATTTCATCCTTTGGCCTCCATTCCCTTCATCTTCTTTTCCTTCCTTCTTCCTTTCTCTCTCTCTCTTTCTTTCTTTCCCTCTCTCCTCATCATATTCATGCCCACATATTGTCTCTCTAATTCTCCCTCATTCTCCCTTTATCTCTCGTCTCTACTTCCTCTTTCCTCACTATGGGTTTCTATCTCTCTTCTTCATTTCTCACATCTTCTCTTTGTCTCTCTCTCTCTCTCCTCCTTCTCCTTGCTCACTGTCTTTTCCTCTCCCCTTCCTTTTACTCTCCTCAGTACTTTTCCCTCTTCCTCACCATCTCCTCCTCCCCTCAGCCTCCCTCAGTAGCTCCTTCACACCCCCCCTCTCCTCCCTCGCCCCCCCCTCAGCGTCTTTCTCTCTCCCTTTATTCTCCCTCAGCAGCTCCTCCACTCTCCTTCCTCTGCTCCCCTTGCAGGAACTTCCTTCTCCCTCCTCTCCCCTCAGTAGCCCTCTGGTGGTGGAAAAAGCAAGAAGGGAGGGTCAGGTGACGTGGGTTCTGATCCTCCTTGGTCATTGGGAGGGTAACAAAGCCTCAGTGTCCGGTACCTCAACAACCACCACCTCCCCATTCTACTCCTCTACCTTGCCTCCTTCCTCACCCCCCATCTTGTAACAATCCATAATGGAGGTGGAGGTGGTGATAGTGGTGGTGAGTACATAAGAACATAAGAACATAAGGAGTCTGCAATAGGCTGGGTTGTACCTGTGCATGGCAGCTCCTGTCGAGAGTTACTACCACTCTCTCATCCTTGAATCTATCTAGCCTCCTTTTAAAACTTTCCGCGTTCCCACTAACTACAAAGTTGCTAAGCTTGTTCACTCGTCCACCACCCTATTTGTGAACCAGTTCTTCCTATCCTCCCTTAAACCTAAACTTGCCCAACTTAAATCCGTTGCTACAGGTCCCATCCTGCTCTGATATTATAAGAACTTTATCTATATCGCCTTTATTGATTCCTTTACCCACTTAAATACTTCTATCATATCTCCCGACTCTTCGTCTTTCTAGGGAATGGTTAAGTTTTTTAACCTATCTTGATATGGAAGGTTTCTAAGTCCCAGAATCATTTTCGTCATTCTTCGCTGCACCGACTCTAGTGAACTGATATCCATTCTATAATAAGGGCACCGGAACTGAACCGCATAATCGAGGTGCGGCCTGACTGTTGCATAGTTGCAATAGACCTCTTCACTCTTATTACTTACACTTCAGTATAAAACCTAATACTCAGTTTGCCTTATTTCGAACATTAACACACTGTTTTTCTAGGCCCTGGGTCCAGGCTTACAAGTACCCCTAGGTCTCTTTCTGAAGTCGACTTCTCTAGGTTGATGTTGTTAAGGCTGTATTACATTGACAGTATTTGTTCTTCCAATATTAAGTACGCTGCACTTGCTGGTGTTGAATTTCATTTGTTTTCAGCCACTCTTCCAGTTTGATGGTAGTAGAGTGAGTGTGTGATGATGCAGTAAGGGAAGCGATGATAATGGTGATGATGATGATGATGTGGTGATGATGGTGGTAGTGGTGGTGGTAGTGTTAGGGATAGTAGTGGTCGTGGTTATGAGTGTGATGATAGTAATTTTGGTGATGGTGGTTATGTTGATAGTTCAAGCGACAGTGACAACGTTATGGCTGTTTCTTTTTGGGCAGAGAAGAGAGAGAGAGAAGGCCTCCACTTAGCTCAGGTATCATCAATTTTCTGGCTAAATAAACTATAAATATCAATATCAAAGTCAATACAGATTATTATCTCTGTCTCGGGTCACACGAGGTCACAGGTCAAGAGGTCACGAGGTCACACAAGGTCAAGGGTCTGAAGACTATGATGCCGTGAGAGAACGCAACTGATGAACGTCTCTACCAAGTCATGGAGTGACTACATATTACAGGACCTATCATGCTCTACACACACACACACACACACACACACACACACACACACACACACACACACTCATACACACACACACACACACACACACACACACACGTCTCAATATATTACAACACAACATCCTCATTGCTCACTATGGGGAGGTCTGGGGGGGTCGAGGGGGTCGAGAGGTCTAGGGGAGGTCGAGGGTCAGGGAGGGGTCAGGGAATCGAGGGTGGAGGAGTCATAATTGGAAGGGTCTAGGGAGAGGGTCAAGGTAGAAGAGGGTCAAGGAAAGGTCAAGGAAGGGTCTAGGGGTCCGTGGAGGTCCAGGAATGAAGGGTCGAGGAGGGGTCTAGAAGACGGATCAGGGAGGGGTCGAAAGGGTCGAAGGAGATCGAAATAGGGTTCAGGGAAGGGGTCAAGAGGTAAGGATCGAGAGGGAGGGTCGGAGGATGAAGAGCAGTGGGGGTAGTTACTGCCTGTAACTAACTACGTAACTAATTGTGTCTTATACTAATTAATTATATGTTGTTGTCAGGATAAGTGGAGAATCTCATTAGCTCCTCATTCATCCTCATAACATAACCTAACCTAACCTAACCTAGCAACCTTACTATAGCCTAATTCTTAAACTAGCAACCTAACCCAACCTAACCTAGCTTACAACCTAGCTCAGCCTAACTTTGACCTAAAACTAACCTAACTGTTAGCATAACCTAGCTTCTTCTTCTTAACCTAGCTTCTTAATTCAACCTAACACTTCTAAGCTAACCCCTAACCTAACCTAACCTAGCAACTAACCTAACCTAGCCTTCCTAGCTTCTTCTTAGCCTAACCTAACCTAATCCTACTTCTTCTTCTAGCTTAACCCTATGTAACCCCTTTAACCTAACTTCTTAACCCTAACTAACCTACTTATTCTTAACCCTAACCTAACCTAACCCTTATTAAGACTTATATTGCTATCATGAAAGGTTAAGTTATAGGTGTAGTTGAAGGTAACAGCTGTTCCTGCAAGGTCTGTTTCCTGACCTGTTGGCGACTGAGCAGGCTCTCTCTCACATACATAAATACATACATACATACATACATACATACATATATATATATACACACAGATATACATACACATACATGCATATACACACACACACACACACACACACACACACACACACACACACACACACACACACACACACACACACACACACACACACACACACACACACACACACACACACACACACACCAAGGTTAGTTAATGTATATATGTAGAAACTTAAAAACTAAATAAATAACTACAGAACTACAGTGGAAAGTTAATTATCTCTACCAACATCACCTTAGGGAGGCGTAGGACACAGTTAATATTACTGAGACACAAGTACAATAATTATTCTGTTAATTCATTTATCAACTCTCAGGTACAGTCGGAGGTTAGGTTAGGTTAGGTTGGTTGGTTGTGGTTTGGTTAGGTTTGGTGATTGTACTTCAACAAATCTGTGCTGTCTTGACAGTGGCTGAGCTCTCTCTCATACACACACACACACACACACACGGACCTACAAACAAACATACATACATACACATACACATACATACAAACAAACAAACGCACAAAAGCAGTTCAGGTTACACTAGACTACCCTAAGGGAAGAGAAGAGACCTGCATAAGACACAAGGTTCTCTCACCAGTAACAAAAGCTTTTTATACGACATTGAAAACCCAAAAGGCATTGTGCCTTTTACTAAATATTCCATAACATAGTTTCTATTAGATTATGGTTTTGAGGTTTTAGGTTTGTTGTAACTAATGCATGACGACCCAGGGAGGAGGATGAGGACAGAAATGAACCAGGTGGGTGAGCAGGGGGGTGTGAGAGATCTTTTCAGTCAGTCAGGAGGCGGTAGACGAATGGCAAAGAGGACTTGAAATGCGTCTTTTACCATGTTTTATTACAGCTGGTGGGTGCGCCGACCATCTCCTCACACCTAATTCCTCCTCACACACCCTCACCCATCATCCTCCCTCACACCCTCCACCATCATCCTCCCTCACACCCTCTCATCATCCTCCCTCACACACCCTCACCCCATCATCCTCCCTCCACACCCTCACACCATCATCCTCCCTCACACACACCCTCACCCCATCATCCTCCTCACCCCACCCTCACCCCATCATCCTCCCTCACACCCTCTCCATCTCCCTCCACACCCCTCACCCCATCATCCTCCCTACACACCCTCACCCCATCATCCTCCCACACACCCCTCCCCCATCTCCTCCCTCCCCTCTATCCTTCCTCCTCCCCTCACCCCATCATCCTCCCTCACACACCCTCACCCCATCATCCTCCCTCACCCCCTCACCCCATCATCCTTCCTCACACACCATCACACACCATTATGAGGTGGTGGTGGGGGTGGAATATAGTAGGGGGTGGGGTTATGGGGTGGTAGGAGTGAGTTATGAGGGTGGTGGGGAGTGGGATATGAGGAGGGTGGGATTATGGTTGGTGGTGGGGTGGAGGGTGTAACTCACAACTTGGTCTCTGTAACATACTTGAAAATCAACAACAAATCGACCAGAGATAAACTTTAAATTCACCAAAATACAAATTGGTAAAAAAAAAAAATTAATCGCTCGAAATTCCGAAATAAGACATGAAGACAACATGATTGGTACTCAAATGGTTAAATCGTCATAATTAGAGGTTAAGTCTTCGTACTCATCGCATTTAAGGGTTAACATCGTACCAAAAGGTTTAGCTGTCGTACTTTAATCGGTTTAATCACTGTACTCAGGTGGTTAAGTTATCGTACTCAGAGGTTAAGCCATCGTACTGGAGGTTGAGATCTGCTCAAGGGTTAACATCTTATTTAAGGAATTAAAGCTTTGGTTAAGAGGTTATATCACTGTACTCAGGAGTTAAGTCATCGTACTCAAGCAGTTAACCCATCATACTCAAGGGATTAAACCATCTTACCAAGGTTAAACCATCATATCAAGGGATTAAACCATCATACCCAAGGTTAAACCATCATACTCAAGGGATTAACCCATCATACTCAAGGGATTAACCCATCATACTCAAGGATTAAACCATCGTACCCAAGGTTAAACCATCATACTTAAGGGATTAAACCATCGTACCAAGTTAAACCATCATACTCAAGGGATTAAACCATCGTACTCAAGGATTAAACCATCTTACCCAAGGATAAACCATCATACTCAAGTTAACCATCGTACCCAGGGATTAAACCATCATATCAAGGGATTAAACCATCGTACCTAGGGATTAAACCATCTTACCCAGTTAAACCATCATACTCAAGGTTAAACCATCGTACCCAAGGGTTAAACCATCATACTCAAGGGATTAAACCATCGTACCCAAGTTAACCCATCATACTCAAGGGTTAAACCATCATACTCAGGGATTAAACCATCATACCCAAGGGATTAAACCATCATACTCAAGGGGTTAAACCATCTTTACCCAAGGGATTAAGCCATCATACTCAAGGGATTAAACCATCGTACCCAAGGGATTAAACCATCATACTCAAGGGATTAAACCATCGTACCCAAGGGATTAAACCATCTTACCCAAGGAGTTAAACCATCATACTCAAAGGATTAAACCATCGTACCCAAGGATTAAACCATCATACTCAAGGGATTAAACCATCGTACCCAAGGGATTAACCCATCATACTCAAGGGATTAAACCATCGTACCCAGAGTTAAACCATCTTACCCAAGGGATTAAACCATCGTACCCAAGGGATTAAACCATCGTACTCAAAGGTTAAACCATCGTACCCAAGGATTAAACCATCATACTCAAGGGATTAAACCATCATACTCAAGGGATTAAACCATCATACTCAAGGGATTAAACCATCATACTCAAGTTAAACCATCATACTCAAGGATTAACCATCGTACCCAAGGGATTAAACCATCTTACCCAAGGGATTAAACCATCATACTAAGGGATTAAACCATCGTACCAAGGGATTAAACCATCATACTCAAGGGATTAAACCATCATACTCAAAGTTAAACCATCATACTCAAGGGGATTAAACCATCGTACCCAAAGGATTAAACCATCATACTCAAGGATTAAACCATCATACTCAAAGGGATTAAACCATCATACTCAAGGGATTAAACCATCGTACCCAGGGATTAAACCATCATACTCAAGGGATTAAACCATCATACTCAAGGGATTAAACCATCATACTCAAGGATTAAACCATCATTACCCAAGGATTAAACCATCGTACTCAAGGGTTAAACCATCGTACTCAAAGGATTAAACCATCATACTCAAGGGATTAAACCATCGTACCAAGGTTAAACCATCTACTCAGGGATTAAACCATCATACTCAAGGATTAAACCATCATACTCAAGGATTAAACCATCATACCAAGGGTTAAACCATCGTACTCAAGGGATTAAACCATCGTACCCAAGGATTAAACCATCATATAAAGGTTAAACCATCGTACCCAAGGGTTAAACCATCATCCAAGGGATTAAACCATCATACTCAAGGGATTAAACCATCATACTCAAGGGATTAAACCATCGTACCCAAGGGATTAAACATCATACTCAAGGGATTAAACCATCATACTCAAAGGGATTAAACCATCATATCAAAGGGATTAAACCATCGTACCCAAGGGATTAAACCATCATACTCAAGGATTAAACCATCATACTCAAAGATTAAACCATCATCATACTCAAGGGATTAAACCATCGTACCCAAGGGATTAAACCATCGTACTTAAGGGTTAAACCATCGTGCCCAAGGGTTAAACCATCATACTCAAGGAATTAAACCATCGTACCCAGGGATTAAACCATCATACTCAAGGGATTAAACCATCATACTCAAGGGATTAAACCATCATACTCAAGGGATTAAACCATCGTACCCAAGGGATTAAACCATCTTACCCAAGGGATTAAACCATCATACTCAAGGGATTAAACCATCGTACCCAAGGGATTAAACCATCATACTCAAGGGATTAAACCATCATACTCAAGGGATTAAACCATCATACTCAAGGGATTAAACCATCGTACCCAAGGGATTAAACCATCATACTCAAGGGATTAAACCATCGTACCCAAGGGATTAAACCATCATACTCAAGGGATTAAACCATCGTACTCAAGGGATTAAACCATCGTACCCAAGGGATTAAACCATCTTACCCAAGGGATTAAACCATCATACTCAAGGGATTAAACCATCGTACCCAAGGGATTAAACCATCATCCTTAAAGGGATAAAAAACAGTTTTATCCTCCCATGGTATTTTAGTGACCGTCAGTGTTTACCATACAGCACAGTGAGCAGATGGAACACGGTGTCTACAGTACTGGGAGACCATCTCACCTCCATAACCCGAAAGCTATAACCTAACACACAAGACAACAGTCACACTAACAATAAGTATTTACCTATGTTGTACCCCATCAAGGTAAAAAATAATCAAATAAATAAATAAAATAAAAATCACTTTCAAAAGATGTGTTTGTGGCAGTCATAACAAACACGCCAGGTAACAGTTAAGCCTCCATATAACGGATTACTCTCTTCATATAATCCGTTAAATGGGGGTTTCACATTTAAGGGTCCCTCTATATAACGGACTTTCGCATCTTTATAGTTCATTAAATAGAGGTTCCATTGTATGCTGTGACGAAGAACTGTTATTCTACTGTGTACAGAATAGTGGTAGTCATTACCTTAGGTGGACCATAGGGTACTTCTGGTCTCGAGTGTGTATTAAGACTGAAGTTTATGTCTGTTGTC
>NW_024747123.1:35000-64667 GCF_018991925.1 Homarus americanus
CTCCTCCTTCTTCTGCTCCTCCTCCTCCTCCTCCTTCTGCTCCTCCTCCTCCTCCTCCTCCTACTACTATACCTATCTCCTCCTCCTCCTCCTCCTCCTTCTTCTGCTCCTCCTCCTCCTCCGGCTCTTCCTCTTTCTCTTCTTCCTCCTGCTCCTCTTTTTCCTCATCTTCCTCCTCCTCCTTAGAGCCAGCCGACGCACCTACTTCAAAAACACATTAATTCCATGAATAGCTTTTCCTTAACAAGTTTACCAATACGTAATATGCACTAATATTCTAGTTCAAAAGATGAGTACAGTACAGTACAGTACAGTACAGTACAGTATTTACAGCACCAAACATTACTACCTCAGCAAGTGTTACCTAGTAAGCCTCATACACTACCACAACAATCACATTTGAATATCATGTAACTAAATCAACAATGTTTCACCTCCACAAACTTGTCTTTACACCACAACATGAAGAGAAACCAACTAAAATTGAGGATAAGGTCAACCACCTATACTAATGGGGGTGGTGTTGGGAAACGGGGTCCAGGTAACGGGGAAGGGAAGGGGATGGGGGTCCTTGGGTTCGTTAGCGATGGGTGGTGGGGGGGGGGGGAGCTTACATGTATGATGAGATGTCTATGAACTCGGTAAATCACCTTCTAGATGTAAATAAGTTCCGATTCTTAACTTACATTTTGTACAAGGTCAAGTACAAGGGCATAAGAGTTACCAAAAACGACCCCTAAAACCGATGACGTCAATAATAATCTAAAATGGCTGTAAATCGTCAAGTAAACAATTTATTCTGCCATATATCATTACCTGTATTATCAATGTTAATGTCAAAAGTCTTTATCAAACACTCGCTTCAAAAATATATCTCTAGAGGGGAGGAAGATGAATATGTCTTAATAAACACTGTGACTCCTGTTGTCTCGGTAGGGTTGTCATAATCCATCGTCCGTTATGTCGTATTCTCTCACACAAAATCGTAAAGATATTTTTTTGACCGACTATGTACAATGTCTTTAAGAACATGAATAACAGGTCACCAAGAACAGGAGAATATGAATAACAGGTCGCGAAGAACAGGAGAATATGAATAACAGGTCACCAAGAACAGAACGCGAATAAACGACTACCAGGAACATAACATGAATAAGATGTCACCAAGAACAGGAGAACACGAATAACAGATCATCAAGAATAGAAGAACATGAATATCAGGTTACCAAGAAGTACTGGGGAAAAGAACAAGGGTCACCAAGAAGTACTGGGGAAAAAAGGAAAAGTGCCAAGAAGTGAAAACAACCATCGACGATCACCAAGATGAACAGAAGAGCACCAAGATGAACGAGGCACCAAGATGAACAGCTCACCATGAACAACAAACAGCACACTTAAAGACCAGATTATCAAGGAATTCCAGCCACTATTTACAGCAAAATAACACGTTACTAAGAACAAGAAATCACCAATAACACAAAAAGAACATTTTCACCACGAAGAACAGGACACGACTAAACGCATCTCACCTAGCATCTCACCAAGCACAGCATCTCACCAAGCACAGCATCTCACCAAGCACAGCATCTACAGCATCTCACCAAACACAGATGGTCACCAAGAGAGAACCAGAGTGAACCGGACTGGTGATATCTGAGACGTGTGGATGAGGTCAACCCAAGTCACCAAGACCTTACCTGAGGGTGTTAACTTAACGCTCACCACCTGAATACTGCAGGAGGAAGGAGTGTTGGAGAAGGGAGAAGGGGGAACTGGGTGTTGGAGAGGAAGGGGAACTGGAGTGTTGGAGAAAGGGAGGGGGAACTGGGTGGTGGAGAAAGGAAGGGGGAACTGGGTGTTGGAGAAGGGAGAGGGAACTGGAGGTGTTGGAAGAGAGAGGAACTGGGTGTTGGAGAAAGAGAGAGGAAGACTGAGTGTTGGAGAAGAGAGAGGGAACTGGAGTGTTGGAAGAGAAGGAACTGGGTGTTGGAGAGGAGAGAACTGGAGTGTTGGAGAAGGAGGAACTGGAGTGTTGGAAGGAGAAGGGGAACTGGGTGAGAGAGGGAGGAGGAACTGGAGTGTTGGAGAAGGGAGAGGAAACTGGGTGTTGGAGAGGAGAGGGGGGAGGGTTGGAGAAGAGAACTGGAGTGTTGGAGAGGGAGGGGAACTGGGTGTTGGAGAGGAGGGGGAACTGGGTGTTGGAGAGAGAAGGGAACTGGGTGTTGGAGAAAGAGAGGGAGGAACTGGAGTGTGTGGAGAGAGGAGAGAACTGGAGTTTGGAGAAGGGAAGAGGAAACTGGAGTGTTGGAAGGGAGGAGGAACTGGGTGTTGGAGAAAGAAGGAGAGACTGGGTGTTGGAGAAGGGGGAGGAACTGGAGTGTTGGAGAAGGAGAGGAGAACTGGAGTGTTGGAGAAAGGAGAGAGACTGGTATTGGAGAAGGAGGGAAAGGGAACTGGAGTGTTGGAGAAGGGAAGGAAGGAACTGGAGTGTTGGAGAGGAGAGGGGAACTGGAGTGTTGGAGAAAGGGAGAGGAAGGGAGGAACTGGGGTGTTGGAGAAAAGGGAGAGGGAACTGGAGTGTTGGAGAAAGAGGGGGGAACTGGAGTGTTGGAGAAGGGAGAGGAGGAAGAGTATGAGGAAGAAAATATTGAGAGAGAGAGAGTGTAGGAATGTACAAGAGTAGGAGGAGGAGGAGGAATGAAAGTAAAGGAGTGAATCAATTCAACACGTCTTGCCTGACTGATTAAACGACAATGATTTTATTGAGGATACTATTTGGTTTAAACAGGCCATATTACACACACACACACACACACACACACACACACACACACACACACACTACCGGAAGAACGACCATAATCAATATCAGTATTAATAAACCACAATGTATCCTCAGTATTTACAGACCACAATGTATCACCGGTTAACACACACCGCTGAAGAGAACTGTAGGCTGCGGTTGAACTATATTTGTGTGGTGTTACAATATGTCTTCAGTTACCATAGTTTAGTGAGGAGCTTCAATATATCCACATAATATATACAGGGACCTACAGCACATAGTTTAGATAAGGATGTATCTGTTTAGGCGTCCAGAAGAGGTAGTGAGAATGGACCTTGGGCCACATAGCGAGTGTAAAAAAAAAAATTAGACTCCACAGTTTTATCAGAGGTGAAAGGCGCAAGAAAGGACATAAGAGGGCGGGTGGGCGTCGATATTTGTGTTTGTGTACTGAGTGATGGGGCGACTCCTATCACACACCATGAGGCAAACATCCTCACACACTGGGGGGAACATTAACTAAGTCTCCTGCGTGAATGATCTGGATGTTAACATGAGGTTACATACACACTTGAGGTACCACATTCTTATGCATAGTTCTGAAAAACTTGATATATTTTGTGATTCTACAGGTGTATTCTGGCCACAGGAGGTGCGTTGTGGCCCCATTGTGTGGGATGTAATGCGGTAAACTGCTTGGATGGCGGTGGTGGTACAGTGGGTTTTAAGAGCAGGGGTGTTTGGGGTAAAAGAGGCACTCACTAGGTTGTATCCGACGCTACACGTTCATGGTCTTTCACGAGGGTTCATAAACTTTGCTGTTCTACCTGGGTAAACCTGAGCCAAGTGGTGATGGTGTTCTGGCTCTCTCCCACTGCCGACCTCACAGTATCTAACATATCCATCACCATAACTGCCAACCACTATCAAACACACTCATATCCAAACACACTCACAATCACACAAATTCCCAATCACACTTACAAATGAGTGTTTTTAAGGTAAATATCGGGAAGATCATTCACGTACCTATACAGCCAGCCAACACGAACAAGAGGTCAGGTATTGTACAGCAGCGATGTGGGGCGGGGGGAGGTGAAGTGAAGTCCGTGCCTCCTATATCGCTCATTGGTCACTTGGATGATGGTATGGAGGAGGAGGAGGAAGACGAAGAGGAAGACAAGTAGGAAGAGGAGTAGAAGGAGGAAGAGGAAAGTCTTACTCCTCGTCACCAAAGCTAACTTCACCAAGAACTTTACTCGTTAATTGAATATATCAGTGTGTGTAGCCTTCACAAACACCAGACACACAGTCCAGTTATAATATATTACACAATACAAAATTAATCTAGTAAAAGCCAATAAAATTTTTGATGAAATAGATCAAATTTTCACAGATGTCACGTGAATTCTGACATATTTCATTACAATATTAATCAACAGTGCGACTTATTACCTGAAAGCGAGTGTATCTGAAGTAGAAAAACCTGTCTTGTTTATATATAGCTATAAAATATACCTCATAATACCCTTTATATATATCGATATACAATTGAATAATAATTAATTAATAAAATACAATATTAACCTAGATTTAGTACATATTTTAATAAGCACAAAAAATACTCTTATTTATTTTTCCAGGCTGTGATCAAGTGTAACGACGGACCTTTGTGTTTTGTGCTTAAAACACCACAACTATTGAAGTAAGTTAATACATTACAACAACAAAGAATAATACACAAATAGTCATTGTTTAGGCTTTACTGTTGTTGTAACCAGGAAAGCGTCAAGTGCCTCTCTGTCATGTACTGTGAACACAACGCCTCCACCAGTATGACTGTAGCGGCGAAGAAGCTTTTGAAGAGGAACCTACTGTATGATGAAGACCCGAGGCCAGGATATGAGGACAACTGAAGGCCCGAGGCCATGATATAAGGACAACTGAAGACCCGAGGCCATGATATGAAAACTGAAGGCCGGGCGGATATGAGACAGCTGAACGCTGGCCTGATATAAGGACAACTGAACGCCGGCTCATAGAAAACTGAGGCCCAGGCAGGATATGAGGACACGAACCCTGGCCATGATATAGACACTGACGCGAGGCCATCATAGAAGAAGAAAACGGCCCGAGGCCAGGATATGAGGACAACTGAACGCCTAAGGCCATGATATAAGGACAACTGAACGCCCGAGGCCATCATATGGAAACTGAAGGCCCGAGGCCAGGATATGAGGACAACTGAACGCCTAAGGCCATGATATAAGGACAACTGAACGCCCGAGGCCATCATATGAAGAAAACTGAAGGCCGGGCCATGATAGAAGTGTGAATGATCATTATACTGAAGTCTTTGGGTCAGTTTGCAGCAGTTGGTCAACACCTCACCGTCATAATTATCACATGTGAGGAAAATGACAACTCTCGTCTCCTGTACACACACCAAATACCCATAATGTATACGGTGAATTGTTCTCCTTCATGAGGTTACTTGAAGGCGTGTATAGGGCACCTGGCCGACACCACACACCTACACCCTCCCTCTGCTCAACACGGCGCCCCCCTGAGGTTGCCCAAGGCGAGGCCGTGGTCCCAGCGGGCGACAATGATGCTCTCACCAATTACACAGATTGAGGAAATAAGTAAGTGAGGAGCTCCCTGACGCAGGGCATTACCCTGGAGGAGGCCTGGGGGGCGCCGTCTCCTCCACCAGGCCTTAAAGCACCAAAATTAAAACTATTTAGACCGAACTCCTGCAGCCTGAAGTTCTATAGCCACACTGATTTGCCAAGTTCCCTCGTTGTACTTGACTAGACCTGCGTCTCCTCGTGTGGGTGTGTGTCAGGGGTGGTGGGTGTCAGGAGCCCTATCACTCAAGACAATCATATTCCCAGGTGAGGTGTTGTCAACCGGCCCCGCGGGACTCCCAACTGTCACTGTCATAACTCAACTACTGTGGAATGTGAAAATGGGCAGTGAGCTGTACGACTCCCCGCCAGGTACTAGTACATGCTAAGTGTGTTTTTGTGTCCATAAGGAAATAATCAACGATAATGTAATCAAACATTTACCAGCCTGTACAGTACTTCACCTGTCTGACATTGTTTATTAGTTGGGTCACCTGTACACAAGTCTGTACTCAAGGCCATAGAGTACCACAAATAACAGGTGAGTACTGAGGTGAGGCTTTATATGTACACAGCTTCAGGCGAGTTTTAATCCCTTGAGTACGATGACTTAACTCTTGAGTACGATGACTTAACCGTAGTACGATGACTTAACCCTTGAGTATGATGTCTTAACCCCTTGAGTACGATAACTTAACCCTTGAGTACGATGACTTAACCGCTTGAGTACTATGATTTAATTCCTTGAGTACGATGATTTAACCCCTTGAGTATGATGGTGTAAATCCCTGAGTACAATGCCATCGTACATGAAGGAACTGGTCATCGAGTTAACTGAATTATAACATCCTACTCAGTCATTTAAGGCATTGTACTCGAACGATTAAGACAACTGTACTCAAGGGGTTGAAGAATCTTACGTTGATGCATTGTACTCAGATGGTTAAAATATTTAATTGACCAACTACTGTACACAGAGTGTTAAAATATCTAACTGGACTAATATACTGTACTCAGGGGGTTACGATATCTTGGACTCACTTAGCTCATTCATCGTACTCAGGGGTTAGGGTCGGTACTCAAGGGGTTAAGGTACTTGCCCCTCAAATCTAGGCTACGGTACCGACACCAACTTATACATACCATAACAACATTGACTGTATCTAGACCATATATACCTGTATCTCTACCTGTACTATATATATACCTGTATCTCTACCTGTACTAATATATATACCTGTATCTCTACCTGTACTAATACATATACCTGTATCTCTACCTGTACTTATATACAGTATATACCTGTATCTCTACCTGTATTAAATACATATACCTGTATCTCTACCTGTACTTATATACAGTATATACATATACATCTCTACTATAATTAATACATATACCTATATCTCTACCTGTACTAATATATATACCTGTATCTCTACCTGTACTAATACATATACATGTATCTCTATGTACTAATATATATACCTGTATCTCTACCTGTACTAATACATATACCTGTATCTACCTGTACTTATATACAGTATATACCTGTATCTCTATATTCAATATATACATATACATATCTCTACCTGTACTTATATACAGTATATACCTGTATCTCTCTACCTGTACTAATACATATATATCTCTACCTGTACTAATACATATACCTGTATCTACTATTACTTATATACAGTATATACCTATATCTCTACTGTACTAATATATATACCTGTATCTCTACTGTACTATATATATACCTGTCTCTACCTACTAATACATATTATCTCTATCTTACTATACGTATATACCCATATCTCTCTGTATTATACATATACCTGTATCTCTACCTGTACTAATACATATACCTGTATCTCTACCTGTACTAATATATATACCTGTATCTCTACCTGTACTTATATACAGTATACCTGTATCTCTACCTGTACTTATATATATACACCTGTATCTCTACTATTACTAATACATACCTGTATCTCTACCTGTACTAATATACAGTATATACCTGTATCTCTACCTGTACTAATATATATATATATCTCTACCTTCTATATACCTGTACAGCATATACCTGTATCTCTACCTGTACTAATACATATACCTGTATCTCTACCTGTACTAATATATATACCTGTATCTCTACCTGCACATATATATACCTGTATCTCTACTATTACTAATACATATACCTGTATCTCTACCTGTACTAATATATATACCTGTATCTCTACCTGTACTTATACATATACCTGTATCTCTACCTGTACTTATATACAGTATATACCTGTATCTCTACCTGTACTAATATATATACCTGTATCTCTGTCTTATATACAGTATATACCTGTATCTCTCTGTACTAATACATATACCTGTATCTCTACCTGTACTTATACGTATATATACACATATCTCTACCTGTGTATATATACTGTATCTCTACCTGTACTATATACAGTATATACCTGTATCTCTACCTGTACTAATACATATACCTATATCTACTGTACTAATATATATACCTGTATCTCTACCTGTACTTATATACAGTATATACCTGTATCTCTACCTGTACTTATATACAGTATATACCTGTATCTCTACCTGTACTATACATATACCTGTATCTCTGTACTTATATATACAGTATATACTGTATCTCTACCTGTACTTATATATACCTGTATCTCTACCTGTACTTATATACAGTATATACCTGTATCCTACCTGTACTAATACATATACCTGTATCTCTACCTGTACTTATATACAGTATATACCTGTATCTCTACTGTATTATATACATATATACCTGTATCTCTACCTGTACTAATATATATACCTGTATCTCTACCTGTACTAATATATACCTGTATCTCTACCTGTACTAATATATATACCTGTATCTCTACCTGTACTAATATATATACCTGTATCTCTACCTGTACTAATATATATACCTGTATCTCTACCTGTATATATACAGTATATACCTGTATCTCTACCTGTATATATACAGTATATACCTGTATCTCTACCTGTACTAATACATATACCTGTATCTCTACCTGTACTTATATACAGTATATATGTATCTCTACTGTACTAATACATATACCTGTATCTCTCCTGTACTTATATACAGTATATACCTGTATCTCTACCTGTACTAATACATATACCTGTATCTCTACCTGTACTTATATACAGTATATACCTGTATCTCTACCTGTACTAATATATATACCTGTATCTCTACCTGTACTAATACATATACCTGTATCTCTACTGTACTTATATACAGTATATACCTGATCTCTCTGTACTTATATATATATGTATCTCTACCTGTACTTATATACAGTATATACCTGTATCTCTACTGTACTAATACATATACCTGTATCTCTACCTGTACTAATATATATATACCTGTATCTCTACCTTACTAATACATATACCTGTATCTCTACCTGTACTAATACATATATATCTCTACCTGTTAATACATATACCTGTATCTCTACCTGTACTAATATATATATGTCTCTACCTGTACTTATATACAGTATATACCTGTATCTCTACCTGTACTTATATATACCTGTATCTCTACCTGTACTAATACATATACCTGTATCGCTACCTGTACTAATATACAGTATATACCTGTATCTCTACCTGTACTAATACATATACCTGTACTAATATATATACCTGTATCTCTACCTGTACTTGTATATACCTGTATCTCTACCTGTACTAATACATATACACATATCTCTACCTGTACTAATATATACTATATCTCTACCTGTATATACATATACCTGTATCTCTACCTGTACTTATATACAGTATATACCTGTATCTCTACCTGTACTAATATATATACCTGTATCTCTACCTGTACTTATATACAGTATATACCTGTATCTCTACCTGTACTAATACATATACCTGTATCTCTACCTGTACTTATATACAGTATATACCTGTATCTCTACCTGTACTTATATATATACCTGTATCTCTACCTGTACTTATATACAGTATATACCTGTATCTCTACCTGTACTAATACATATACCTGTATCTCTACCTGTACTAATACATATATATCTCTACCTGTACTTATATACAGTATATACCTGTATCTCTCTCCTGTACTAATATATATACCTGTATCTCTACCTGTACTAATATATATACCTGTATCTCTACCTGTTATATACAGTATATACCTGTATCTCTCTGTATAATATATATACCTGTATCTCTACCTGTTATATACATATAATATACATATGCTAATATATATACCTGTCTCTGCTTATATACAGTATATACCTGTATCCTTATATATATACATATATACCTGTATCTCTACCTGTACTTATATATATATATCTGCTTATATACAGTATATACTGTCTCTACCTGTACTTTATATATATATAGCTATACATATACCTGTATCTCTGTACTTATATACAGTATACCTGTATCTCTACCTGTACTAATATATACCTGTCTCTACCTGTACTAATACATATACCTGTATCTCTCTACTTATATACAGTATGCCTGTATCTCTACCTGTGCTAATACATATACCTGTATCTCTACTACTATACATATATATTATCTCCTGTGCTTATATACAGTATATACCTGTATCTCTACCTGTACTAATATATATATACCTGTATCTCTACCTGTGCTAATACATACCTGTATCTCTGTATAATACATATACCTGTATCTCTACACTATATATATATACCTGTATCTCTACCTGTATATATATACCTCTACCTGTGCTAAATATACCTGTATCTCTACTGTATAATACATATACCTGTATCTCTACCTGTACTTATATACAGTATATACCTGTATCTCTGTATATGCAGTATATACCTGTATCTCTACCTGTACTTGTATATATACCTGTATCTCTACCTGTACTAATACATATACCTGTATCTACATTATATACATATCTCTACCTATACTAATATATATACCTTATCTCTACTGTACTAATACATATACCTGTATCTCTCTACCTGTACTTATATACAGTATATACCTGTATCTCTACCTTTACTAATACATATACCTGTATCTCTACTGCTAATATATATACCATCTCTCTATCATCTGATCTCTCTCTAATGCTATATACTGTATCTCTACCTGTCTAATATATATACCTGTATCTGCTTATATACAGTATATACCTGTATCTCTACCTGTACTAATATATATACCTGTATCTCTACCTGTACTAATACATCCTGTATCTACCTTATATACAGTATATACCTGTATCTCTACCTGTACTAATATATATACCTTATCTCTACCTGTACTATACATATACCTGTATCTCTACCTGTACTTATATACAGTATATACCTGTATCTCTATATATTATCCTGTATCTACTTATATCTACCTGAATACATATACTATCTCTACCTGTGCTTATATACAGTATATATGTCTTTGTACTAATACATATACCTGTATCTCTGTACTTATATACATATATACTTGTATCTCTACTGTATATATACAGTATATATATCTTACATCTTATATACCTGTATCTCTGTACTAATATATATATATCTACCTGCTAATACATATATATATCTCTACCTGTACTTATATACAGTATATATATCTCTACCTGTACTAATACATATACCTGTATCTCTACCTGTACTAATACATATATACCTGTCTCTACCTGTACTTATATACAGTATATATTCCTGTATCTCTACCTGTACTTATACAGTACCTTATCTCTACCTGTACTTATATATCCTGTATCTCTCTTATATCATATACCTTATCTCCTTCTAATACATATACCTGTATCTCTACCTGTCTTATATACAGTATATCATTTCTCTACCTGTATATACAGTATATGCCTATCTCTAGTATACATTGCTTATTTTTGCTATATATATACCTGTATTCTGTCTAATACTTATACATTATCTCTACCTGTACTAATACATATACCTGTATCTCTACCTGTATATACAGTATATCCTATATGTATCTCTCTGTATATATATACCTGTATCTCTACCTGTACTTATATACAGTATATACCTTAATCTCTCTGTACTAATATATATACCTGTATCTCTACCTGTATATATACAGTATACTGTCTCTTTGCTATATATACCTGTATCTCCTGTGCTTATACAGTATATACCATCTCTACCTGTACTAATACATATACCTGTATCTCTCTGTGTATATACAGTATATACCTGTATCTCTACCTGTACTAATACATATTTCTCAATACATATACTCTACCTGTACTTTTTACTCAGTATATACCTGTCTCTACATATTCTAATACATATACCTGTATCTCTACCTGTATATACAGTATATACCTGTATCTCTCCTGTCTATATACATTGCTTATATACATTACATATACCTGTATCTCTACCTGTACTTATATATATATGTATTACCTGTATCTCTATGATGTATATACTTATCTCTGTGTTTAATATACTGCTTACCTGTTTATATACAGTATATACCTGTATCTCTACCTGTGCTAATATATATACTATACCTTATCTCTGCCTTATTTATACAGTATATGACCTGTATCCTCTACTGTACTTATATATCAGTTCTGTATTGTACTTTCTCTGCTTTATATATTTTCTGCATAAAGTATACCTATATCTCTACCTGTGTATATGCAGTATATCCTGTATCTCTATTGCTAATACATATACCTGTATCTCTACCTGTATAATATATATACCTGTATCTCTACATATATATACAGTATCTCTACCTGTACTTATATACAGTATATACCTGTATCTCTACCTGCTAATACATATATATATCTCTACCTGTACTATACATATACTGTATCTACCTGTATACATATACTCTCTGCATATACAGTATATGTCTCTACTTATATATCTCTACCTTGCTATATTTACTTTATCTTGATATTGTAATGCATATACCTGATGTCTCTGTACATTCAGTATATGCCTGTATCTCTCTGTGCTTATATATATACACTGTATCTCTACCTGTACCTAATATATATACCTGTATCTCTCACCTGTGCTAATACATATACCTGTAATCTCTACCTGTACTAATATATATACCTGTATCTCTACTGTACTAATCACATATACTAGTATCTCTGCTAATACATATATATCTCTACCTGTACTTATATACAGTATATACCTGTATCTACCTGTATATACATATATGTATCTCTGCTTATATGCAGTATATACCTGTATCTCTACTGTATATATATATCTCTACTTTTATATCAGTAATTGTTACTTATATGCTAATATATATTATCTCTCTTAATATATGCCTGTCTCTCCTGGCATATTATGCCTTATCTCTACCTGTGCTAATATATATACTGTATCTCTACCTGTCTAATATATATACCTGTATCTCTACCTGTACTTAATACATATACCTGTCTCTACCTGTGTATATATACCTTATCTCTGCATGCTTATATACAGTATATACTGTATATACCTGTGCTAATATATATACTGTGTCTCTGTGTGTACATATATATCTCTACACTTATATATATACAGTATATACCTGTATCTCTACCTGTGCTTATATATACCTGTATCTCTTATATATATCTCTTATACAGTATATACCTGTATCTCTATATACATATACTATATCTCTGCCTGTCTATACATATACCTGTATCTCTACCTGTACTTATATCATTATACCTGCATCTAATACATATGCTTTCTTTTGCTTATATGCAGTTATACTATCTCTCCTGTGCTAATACATATACCTGTCTCTCCTGTGCTAATATATATTGTTCTATTCATATACCTGTATCTCTACCTGTATATATATATATCTCTACTTAATACAGATACTTAATATCTCTACCTGTACTAATACATATACCTGTATCTCTACCTGTATATATACAGTATATACCTGTATCTCTCTGTACTTATATACAGTATATACCTGTATCTCTACCTGTACTAATATATACCTGTATCTCTACCTGTACTTATATACAGTATATCCTGTCTCTACCTGTGCTAATAATATACACCTGTATCTCTACCTGTACTTATATACAGTATATACCTGTATCTCTACCTGTACTAATACATATACCTGTATCTCTACCTGTATTTCTGATACTATATTCTCTCATATCCTGTATCTCTAATATATACAGTATATGCATATCTCTACCTGTGCTAATACATATATACCTGTATCTCTACCTGTATATATCAGTATACCTGTATCTCTACCTGTGCTAATACATATACCTGTATCTCTCTACCTGTGCTTATATACAGTATATACCTGTATCTCTACCTGTACTAATATATATATACCTGTATCTCTACCTGTACTAATACATATACATGTCTCTACCTTAATAGCGTATATATATCTCTACCTGATACATATACTTATTTATATATCCTGTATCTACCTGTACTAATACATATACTGTATCTTACCTGTATTAATACAGTTATACCTGTATCTCTACCTGTCCTTATATATATACATTCTCTCTGTGCTAATATATACTGTCTCTGCCTGTACTTATATACAGTATGTACCTTATCTCTACCTGCTAATACATATACCTGTATCTCTGCGTTTTTTTTTTATATACAGTATATGTATCTCTACCTGTGCTAATATATATACCTGTATCTCTACTTGTGCTTATATACAGTATATACTCTTATCTCTACCTGTACTAATACATATACCTGTATCTCTACCTGTACTTATATACAGTATATACCTGTATCTCTACCTGTGCTAATACATATATATTCTCTGCATATCCTTGTATATATACCTGTATCTCTACCTGTATATATACAGTATATACCTGTATCTCTGTGCTATACATATACCTGTATCTCTACTTATACAGTATATACCTGTATTTATATATATACCTGTATCTCTACTCTAATATATAGTTTTGTTTGTTTTTGTTTTGGTTTTGTTGTTTTTTTTTTTGGTTTTGTTTTTGTGTTTTGTTTTTGTTTTTTTTGTTGTTGTTTTTTGTTTTTCTCTACCTGTACTTATACAGTATATATTTTGTTTGTTTTGTTTGTTTTGTTTTTGTTTTTTTTTGTGCCTGCATATCTCTACCTGTACTTATACAGTTTATCTGCATGTCCTCTTTTGTTGTTTTTGTTTTTGTGTTGTTTGTTGTTTTTTTTTGTTTGTGTTTGTTGTTTTGTGTTTTTTGTTTGTTTGTTTTTGTTTTTTTTGTTTGGTTTTGTTGTTTTGTTTGTTTTTTGTTTTGTTTGTTTTGTGTTGTTTTTTGTTTTTTTTTTTTTGTGGTTTGTTTTTGTGTTTTTTTTTTTGTTTGTTTTTTTGTTGTTTTGTTTGCTACCTGTCTCACATGTTATATTTGCATATTCCTTCCTGTTTTATAGCCTTTATCTCTGCAATGCTTATATACAGTATATACCCTGTGTCTCTTTTACCTGTATCTTATATACAGTATACCTGTATCTCTACACTAATAATATCCTGTATTTTCCACTGTGCCCATATACAGTACTTATCCTACCGTATTTATAATTCTATTATATACATCATCTCTCCTGCTAATACATATACCTGTATCTCTACGCATGATATATCGTATCCTTCTCCATACCTGTTCCCCCTGCTATGCCTGTTCTCTGGTAATGCGTTGCCTGCATCATACTTTGCTATATCGTAATCTTTTGCTTATTATATTGTTCTCGACTTTATGCAGTATTACTGTATCTCTGCAGTACTAATATATACCTGATCTCTATGTTCTTATATACTCTGTTCTCTGTCTTATATCAGATGTTCTTACTGTACTTTTTTACATCCTGTTCTCTACCTGTCTATTTTTGCAGTATATACCTGTATCTCTACCTGTACTTATATACAGTATATACCTGTATCTCTACTACTTGTATATATACCTGTATCTCTAAGTCTGCGTCTTACTGAGGACTGAAAATTTAGTTAAGTGAGTTAATTACTTACAAAGTGTATAGGGTCACATACTTCACTACAGAAGGTAACATTATGGTTTTCTTATTAAACTGACAACGTAATTTGGTCGTTACTTTACGTCCATAAGTGTACAGTACATACCAACCTAAGTGGTGCTCGTACTTGGTTATGTCTTATCTGGTATTTAATTAATGCTCGGCCAGAGTACGTCTTCTCATTACCCAACAGGTGAACCACCCCTTTTACCTACCCCGCCACTGGTCGATGATGGGAGGTGGGGAGAGGGGGTAGGTGAGGGTAAGAGGGAGGGAGGAGGAGGAGGGAGGAGGAGGTAAGGGGGAGGGAGGAGGGGTAACATCAGGCCCTATACTACTAGTGACACTCGATACCTTACCTCCTTCCTCCTTACCCTCTATCCCCCTCCCCTCCCTACCGCTATCCCTTCTTTCATTTCCCCTTATTCCTCTCCTCCTCCTTTCCCCAATCCCCCTCCTCCCTCCTTCCCCCTCCCCCTGATGCCCCTCGTCCCCGCCTCCACAACAACACGTTATAACAAAAGTCGGAAAAATAGAGCACAAACTCCTCACGTTTAGGTCAGGTTCAAACTTCAGTTCATCCAATGGTTAATGTCATCCATCTATCTGGTTAATGTCATCCATCTACCCGGTTAATGTCATCCATCTATCCGGTTAATGTCTCCATCTATCCGGTTAATGTCATCCATCTATCGGTTAATGTCATCATCTATCTGGTTAATGTCATCCATCTATCCGGTTAATGTCATCCAGTCTCAAAGGTTAGAAATAGTACTAAGATGTTAAAAAAATCATCAAAGGTTAAACCATTGTTCATGAAAGGTTTAAGAATAAAAGTACCATAATAATTTCAACGCCATTTTAGCTAGAACGTCGAGAGGTGTTATAGTTTCCAATCTCATGCTTCCTTCAGAAGTAGGTAACTTATCTTAGAGGCAGGTAAGAACTGTGGGGATGGTGTGAGGAGAGAGGTGGTGAGGAGGGTGGGGGGGAGTGGAGGTGGGGAGTTAAGGCTTGGTTTGGAATGAGAAGGTATTTAATAGGCACAAGAGATGGTGAACGCGTTGCTTTTCATATCACGTTATAAAACTCCTCCTGGGACCAGCAGGGGCGTGGTAAAATCTAGAGCACTCGAGGGCGGCCTCTGCGTGTCAGTGTGGGTGTTCGGGTCCAGTAAGGACAGCTGAACCAGCGTGTGTCTACCCCATCTCCACAAGTTAGTGTGATGTGCATGCCCACGTCACACTCACCTATGTTAACACGGCGGGTCATATTAACCATATAATGGACGTTTATTAACCCGGCAGAGATTGTAGAGTAAGTCATCAACACTGGCGACGGTGACATGACTTCCTGGTCTAGAGTCTCCATACAATACTTCACCATAGGTCTTCACTCTACAGTCTACACCTAGGGTAGCACACACACACACACACACGTGTGAGTGTAATGTTTCTTACACACATGTGAGCCAGGGACCGTTTATGTCGTCTTCGGGTACACAGTTTTCCATCAGTAAGTGTGTATATATGTGTTGTGTGTGAGTGTTGCGTGTATACGTGTGGTTAGGTGGTGTGTATGACCAGCAGTAACCTTCACCTGGTGCTGCCTCACAGTTAACTCAGTGCACCCTGCCCCTCTCTACCTTCCCACAAGTAGTATTCTGCCTATCATGGTATCTAAATATTCCTATCCTTCTGCTGACCCTTGGCACCCTCCCTAATGTATATACACACACACACACACACACACACACACACACACACAAATCAACACCATAAATGGATCGACTGCATTATATGGCTACAAACTTCTCCGTTCCCGTCTATTTTTGTGTGTGTAAACAAGAGATGCTACTGGATTTCAAACTAGAAAATCCCACCTGAAATACTTCCTCTAACTCTTCAGACGAGGGAGCGAGGCAAGTGTGTTGGATCACTATACTCTGAGAGGGAGGTACAGTGCAGGCAACTGGCCACTCTGGAGTCCTCAGTTTGGAGTGAGTGACGAGTTAACCTGACCAACCACAACAATCAACACCAGTAACACTCTGACCAACCAAGACTTTACATATACAAATACACATACGGAGGTTAAAGCATTTGACAAAATAATCCAATTTTACTTGGACTAATTAAAACATATTCTGTGTGTGTGTGTGTGTGTGTGTGTGTGTGTGTGTGTGTGTGTGTGTGTTAATCTGGTAACCGGATGGAATATCTGGTAGACGAGAGGTTTTAGAGATTACTGTTGTACTTGAATCATTGGTGAGACTTTCTTCATGTACAGCAATATATGTGTGGGTGGGGGAGAGAGAGAGGGGGAAGGGAGAAAGGAGGAAAAAAGAAAGAAAGAAAGATAAAGACAGAACAAATCCCCAGCCATACTCTCTCTATTTCTCCTTCCCTCTCTCTCTGTTCCCTCCCTCTCACTATTCCCCTCCCTCTCACTATTCCCCTCCTTCTCTTCTCCTCCTATTCCTCCCTCTCACTATTCCCCCTCCCTCTCACTATCCCCCTCCCTCTCACTATCCCCCTCCTTCTATTAATACATAATTTGTTTAAATCATATCAGTATATACGGAAGAAGACAAGTTTCAGTGTACCGTTGAGCTCCGTATAAGATCAAGGTGGTCATGTGGCAGGACCCGGGGCTATCACAACAGTGTATTATGGAGGGTGGTAGTGTACGGTCTCCCACCGGCTGTGTACACGCTTAACTAATCCCTCATAACTAACCATAGTCTCTTATCACCGTTCATCGTTAATAAACTAATAATGAATAATCCTAAAAAAAGACTTAAAAAAATAACTATGAATTAATTAGCTGTCTATTAATTAGGTTTGTATATAGCATTTCATATATTCACAAGGTAATACAACTCCTCCTTCAGTCCTACAGGAATTGATGGTGACCTTTGACCTCTGTAAAAACAAATACATGAATTACAAAAAAGTCTATACTCTTGTTAGAGGCTGAAGGGAATTACAGCGGTATAATAATACAAAAAACCCAAAGTTCTGTACTTATGGTGATCATTGACTCCTATTACTTGAGTTAATGAGAGTTTTGGTCAGCGGAAAGCTTTTTACTTATCATCAATTATCTGAAGATCACAAAGACAAGGTGTATAACTAACTTACCGAGGACAGATATTGGCCCGACTACCCCAAGTAATAAACTGTTCTAATATATTCTCAGTTTCTCTCACACTAAGACCCATTCCTTAAAGTCTACGGTAAGTAATCGGACGGAAGCCAAAACTGTTACTTTCGGTATGGATGATAAAGACACCAATATATAAGGAAACAGGCATGAATTCAGAACAGTGAAGATTTAATACTGCCGGTATTCACAACGCTGGTGGCTTGTGAGACAGATCCACACCGGGTTACCAAGATACCAGATGTTAATGAGACCTTTGATAGAGAGTGCTTTTCGGCGATTTCGTATAGTAGATATATTTATAGAGAGAAGACTGATGGTTGATAGACAGAATGCTGTTAACATTTGCGTTGATAAGCAATTAAGATTATGATATAGGTTCAGCAAGGTAGATTTTTTTTACTTAAATTGTCTTAATAAATAAATAATAAATATTTTTTGTTATTCACAATACATTTTTGTATCACTCATCATTCTAAGCTTCTTTTCTTTTATAACATTTCCTGTATCTTTACTCATTTGTTATAAAAATGTTGATGTATAACTATGGACCACAATATTAATATGCTAGTACTGTAATGTTGATGATCTAACTGAACATATGATACTAATGTGTACAACAGGTCTTTACAACTTGTGAAATATACTCAAAATTCATTCATGTAATAAAGTATGAGGGAATAGAAACTAGTGAAGATGTGACGCTAATGGGAGCATATTGTTAACTTCTACCCTTATGTTCCCCAGAGTGACGAGCAACAACACAGTGGTGAGACGTGTATCCCTCAATCATTCTCATGGGTTCGAGTCCTGACCTAGACACGTGGCTGTGCGGTAGGTAGGAGTTAGGTTAGGTTAATCAGGAAGGGAAATACACCTCTACACACACACACACACACACACCCACACACACACACACACACACACCTGTAAGTAACGTCATTAATCAAGATGGCTCAGGCAGGAGTTGTGATGGACAGTGAGCGCCATAAACCAAGTCTCAACTCATTTAATGCGACGGTGAAGCGAGTTAAGACAGAACCACCTGCAACTCTCCTCACTAACTTCTAGAAACGGAGGGAGGGCAAAGTTCACCTTCTCCCCTCCACCTCTCCCCTACCCCCCTCACCTCTCCTACCCCCCTCACCTCTCCTCCCCTATCTCCCCCTCCTCTCACTCCCCTCCTCTCCTCCCCCTCACCTCTCCCTCCCTTCACCTCTCCTCCCCCCCCTCACCTCTCCTCCCCCTCACCTCTCCCTACCCCCTCTCCTCCCCTCCCTCTCCCCTACCCCCCCCTCACACATGTTTACAGTTTCTTATCTGTTATGCCTCATACACAACGACAAGGATTGGATAGATGTAATTATGAAGTGATGTACAGTATAATAGGGAGAAGCCAGAATACAAAGAAATAGGAGGAAAATAGTGAGATAATCATGAGAGGGACATCTTAAAGGTAAAATTGGTAGCGTGGCTCAGGTGTGGGTCAAGTATTTAAAACATCAGCAATAAATAGCGAGATTATTTTTTTTTTTTAAATACAGTCAATGAAAACTCTGGCAATTAAGAACCATCGTATGCTAAAACTAACGACCTAACCTAACCAACGACTTACCTGCCACAGAACAGCAACAGGGTACAGTAAACTCTGCCCTACACAGGACCTCACACCACCACACCAATAACGACACTCACTAACCCTCGTGATGCATTTCGAAGTCCATGCACATGTGAGGTGTACACAGAGCCACGTGGGCCAGTCCATATGTGTGTATCCATGTACGAGCAGAGATTGTTTTGATTTGTTTTACGGGAATAGTCCACCCGGGCACAGGTCATCGACCCACAACTTAGCCCAGGGGGTGAAAAAATAAGAGTAAAAAGAAATTAAAAATATAAAAGATTTTTGTAATAATCTACACCACGAAGATGCCAGAAAACCAGCTTTTTGAAGTGAGACAGATTGTATGAGTATGGAAACACAGAAGAAGGCAGAGCATTCCACAGTTTGGCTGTGTGAGGAAAGAAGGATGTACTGTAACGGGTTATTCTAGTGTGACCGACATCCACAGAGAAACGGTGGGCACCGCGGGCAAGACGAGTGTTACGAACCCACGGCCTTGCCGGCGGTACACAGGATGTCAAATCCACCAAACATTGTCCTTTAAAGTACCTGTAAAAGAGAGAGAGTGAAGCAACATTGAGGCGTTATATTATTAGGTTATAACAGTTTATGTCATTAGGGTCTATAACAGGTTCATATTGTTTACTTGCTCCTCCACTACTAGGTTTAGATTACGCCTCAGGCCAGCGTTACCGGTATATAAGTTACTACGCTATATCTGTTAGTTTTCACTGATGATAACTTTGGTAGAACTAACTATAACTACTCATATATATCTCTTCCTAAGACCAAAGTTTCCATCAGAGAAGAGAATAACAGTATTAACACACAAAGTTAACGGTGACCTTAACTTGAGCTAATGTTTACACAAAATTAACAATCCTCTGAGACGTAACGGTAACCTCAACTACTTACCGCGGTTTATAACATTACAGTAGTAGGGGTCAAAAGTTCGCTCCCTCTCAACAGTGAAGCAGCATCGACCCCAAACGAGACACAACAGTTCGGAGACTCATTCCCGTGACTCAGCTTCACCGCGGGGTTCGAACAGAAGGATATGGGCGTATCACATCCCATTACCATCCATGTATAACAATAACCACTGTAATTAATACACACGTGCTCTCAAACAAGAACATAGAAGTGACCTTGTATAGGACAGTACTAATAGTAACTAATGACCTAACCTAACCAAACCTAACCTAGTTTAACCTAGTCTAACCTAACCTAACCTAACCTAAGCTAAGCAAAGCTAACCTAGTCTAGCTTAACCTAACCTAACCCAAGCAACAGCATAGATATGACCTTCCATAAGGCAGTACCAACAATAACTAATGACCTAATCTGACCTAACCTAACCTAACCTAACCTAACCAACACCAACTGAGGAAACGATACACTTTTATCGCCCTCAAAACAACAGTAATTCCCATTAATGTCAGATTCTGATCCACAAGGGCCCCAGTCATGTGGTCCCCAGTCTGGGGGCCCCAGTCATAATGGTCCCCCAGTCACCGGGGCCACAGTCTTAATGGTCCCCAGTCACCAAGGGCCCCAGTCATAATGGTCTGATCACAAGGGCCCCCACAAGTGCATAATGGTCCCCCAGTCTACAGGGGCCCCCCAGTCTTAATGATTTTAGTCACAGGGCCCCAGTCTTAATGGTCCCAGTCACAGGGGCCCCAGTCATAATGGTCCCCAGTCTGGGGCCCATTTAGTCCATGTGGTCCCCAGTCACAAGAGACTGATCCAATGGTCTGATCACAAGGGGCCCCAGTCATAATGGTCCCCCAGTCACAAGGGAGCCCCAGTCGTCCCCAGTCCTGGGGCCCCGGTCATAATGATTCACAGTCACAGGGCCCCGGTCATAATGGTCCCCAGTCTAAAGGGCCCCAGTCTTGTGGTCCCCAGTCTGAGGGCCCCCAGTGCTGTGGTCCCCAGTCCTGGGGCCCCAGTCTTAATGATTCTGATCCTAAGGAGCCCCAGTCATAATGGTCCCCCATTCACAAGGGCCCCCAGTCTTAATGGTCCCCAGTCTGAGGGCCCCAGTCTTAATGGTCCCCCAGTCACAAGGGGCCCCAGTCATAATGGACCCCCAGTCACAGGGGCCCCCAATCTGTGGTCCCCAGTCTGGGGAGCCCCAGTCCATATGTGGTCCCCAGTCCTGAGGGCCCCCGGTATAATGGTCCCCAGTCTAGGGCCCCATTCATAATGGTCCCCAGTCACAGGGCTGATCTTAATGGTCCCCAGTCACAGGGCCCCCAGTCATAATGATTACAGTCACCAAGGCCCCAGTCATAATGGTCCCCCCGGTCACAAGAGACTGATCTTAATAGGATACAGTCACAAAGGGCCCCAGTGTAATGGTCCCCCCTCACAGGGGCCCCAGTCTTAATGGTCCCCAGTCACCGGGGCCCCAGTCATAATGGTCCCCAGTCACCAAGGGCCCCAATCTTAATGATTCCACAGTCACCAAGGGCCCCGGTCTTAATGGTCCCCAGTCCCACAGAGGCCCCCAGTCATAATGGACCCCCAGTCACAAGGGCCCCCAGTCTCATATGGTCCCCAGTCACAAGGCCCCAGTCATAATGGATACAGTCTGGGGCCCCCCAGTCATGGTCCCCCAGTCACAAGGGCCCCAGTCATAATGGTCCCCCCAGTCCTGAGACCCCCAGTCTTAATGGTCCCCCAGTCACAAGAACCCCCAGTCATAATGGTCCCCCAGTCACAAAAGGGCCCTGATCATAATGAGATTCTTTGATCACAAGGGCCCCCAGTCTTAATGGTCCCCCGTCACAAGGGCCCCAGTCTTAATGGTCCCCAGTCACCAAGGGCTGATCTTAATGGACCCCCGTCTGGGGCCCCAGTCATAATGGTCCCCAGTCACAAGGAACTGATCATAATGGTCTGATCACAAGGGCTGGTCTTAATGAGTTCACGGTCTGAGGGCCCCAGTCATGGTCCCCCAGTCACAAGGGCTGGTCTTAATGAGATTCTTTGTCACAAGGGCCCCCAGTCTTAATGGTCCCCCCAGTCACAAGGGGCCCCAGCCATAATGGACTGATCTGGGGCCCCCAGTCATAATGGTCCCCAGTCTAGGGGGCCCCAGTCACATAATGGTCCCCAGTCCTGAGGGCCCAATCTTAATGGTCCCCAGTCACAAGGCCCCAGTCATAATGGTCCCCCAGTCACAAGGGCCCCAGTCATAATGGTCCCCAGTCACAAGGGCCCCCAGTCTTAATGGTCCCCACAGTCCTGGGGCCCCGGTCTTAATGGTCCCCAGTCTAGGGCCCCAGTCATAATGGACCCAGTCTGGGGCCCCAGTCATAATGGTCTGGTCTGGGGCCCCAGTCATAATAGTCCCCAGTCTAGGGGCCCCAGTCATAATGGTCCCCCAGTCACAGGGCCCCCAGTCTTAATGGTCCCCCCAAGTCACAAGGGCCCCAGTCTTGTGGTCCCCGATTTTAAGGGCCCCAGTCTTAATGGTCCCCAGTCACAAAGACTGATCTTCACAGTCTGGGGCCCCAGTCTGTGGTCTAGTCCACAGGATTTGATCATAATGGTCCCCAGTCACCAGGGCCCCCAGTCATGGTCCCCAGTCACAGGGGCCCCAGTCCTGTGGTCCCCAGTCACAAGGGCCCCAGTCATAATGGTCCCCCCAGTCACAAGACCTTTGATCTTAATGGTCTGTCCCTGGGGCCCCCAGTCTGTGGTCCCCAATCCTAGGGGCCCCAATCATAATGGTCCCCCAGTCTAGGGGCCCCCAGTCATATCAGTCCCCCAGTCCTACAGGGGCCCCAGTCATAATGGTCCTGATCACAAGGGCCCCAGTCATAATGGTCCCCCGGTCACAAGGGCCCCAGTCATAATGGTCCCCCCCGGTCTGCAGGGCCCCAGTCTTAATGAGGTCACAGTCACAGGGGCCCCCAGTCATAATGGTCCCCCAGAGTCACCAGGGGCCCCCCAGTCATAATGGTCCCCAGTCACAAGGGCCCCAGTCATAATAGTCCCCCAGTCTAGGGGCCCCCAGTCATAATGGTCCCCCCAGTCTGGGGCCCCAGTCATAATGGTCCCCAGTCACAGGGGCCCCAGTCTTAATGGTCCCCCCAATCCTAGGGCCCCCAGTCATAGTCCCCCCCAGTCACAAGGGCCCCAGTCATAATGGTCCCCCCCAATTTCAGGCCCCAGTCATAATGGTCCCCCCAGTCACCAAAGACTGATCTTAATGGTCCCCAGTCACAAGGGCCCCAGTCATAATGGTCCCCCAGTCTGAGGGCCCCCGGTATAATGGTCCCCCACAGTCACCAAAGGGCCCCCAGTCATAATAGCCCCCCCCAGTCATAGGGCCCCCGGTCATAATGGCCCCCAGTCATAGGGCCCAGTCTGCATATTTAAGTCATAAGGGCTGATCATAATGGCGTCAGTCATAAGGGGCCCCAGTCATAATGGCTCCCCAGTCATAAGGGCCCCAGTCATAATGGTGCCCCCAGTCATAAGGGCCCCAGTCATAATGGCCCCAGTCATAAGGGCCCCAGTCATAATGGTCCCCAGTCACAAGGGCCCCAGTCATAAGGTCCCAGTCACAAGGGCCCCAATAATGGTCCCAGTCATAAGGCCCCAGTCATAATGGCCTCAGTCATAAGGGCCCCAGTCATAATGGGCCCCCAGTCATAAGGGGCCCCAGTCATAATGGCCTCAGTCATAAGGGCCCCAGTCATAAGGGCCCCCAGTCATAAGGGCCCCAGTCATAATGGCCCCCAGTCATAAGTGGCCCCAATAATGGCCCCCCAGTCATAAGGGCCCCAGTCATAATGGCCCCCAGTCACAAGGCCCCAGTCATAATGGTCCCCAGTCACAAGGGCCCCAGTCATGGATCTCAGTCATAAGGGCCCCAGTCATAATGGCCCCCAGTCACAAGGGGCCCCAGTCATAATGGCCCCCCAGTCATAAGGGCCCCAGTCATAAGGCCCCCAGTCACAAGGGCCCCAGTCATAATGGTCCCCAGTCACAAGGGCCCCAGTCATAATGGTCCCCAGTCACAAGGGCCCCAGTCATAATGGCTCCCCAGTCACAAGGGCCCCAGTCATAATGGTCCCCAGTCATAAGGGCCTCATAATGGCCCCCAGTCACAAGGGCCCCAGTCAATGGCCCCCAGTCATAAGGGCCCCAGTCATAATGGCCCCCAGTCATAAGGGCCCCAGTCATAATGGGTCTCAGTCAAGGGGCCCCAGTCATAAGGCCCCCAGTCACAAGGGCCCCAGTCATAATGGCCCCAGTCACAAGGGCCCCAGTCATAATGGTCCCCAGTCACAAGGGCCCCAGTCATAATGGCCCCCAGTCATAAGGGCCCAGTCATAATGGCCCCCAGTCACAAGGGCCCCAGTCATAATGGCCCCCAGTCATGGGCCCCAGTCATAAGGTCCCCAGTCACAAGGGCCCCAGTCATAATGGCCCCCAGTCATAAGGGCCCCAGTCATAAGGCTCCCCAGTCACAAGGGGCCCCAGTCATAATGGCCCCCAGTCATAAGGGGCCCAGTCATAATGGCTCCCCCAGTCATAAGGGCCCCAGTCATAATGGCCCCCAGTCATAAGGGCCCCAGTCATAATGGTCCCAGTCATAAGGGACCCCAGTCATAAGGGCCCCAGTCATGGCCCCAGTCATAATGGCCCCCAGTCATAATGGATCCCAGTCACAAGGGACCCCAGTCATAAGGGCCCCAGTCATAATGGCCCCCAGTCATAATGGCCCCAGTCATAATGGCCCCAGTCACAAGGACCCCTAAATAAGGGGGCCCCAGTCATAAGGCCCCCAGTCATAATGGCCCCCAGTCATAATGGCCCCAGTCACAAGGACCCTAGTCATAAGGGCCTCCCCAGTCATAATGGCCCCCAGTCATAATGGCCCCAGTCATTGATCCCAGTCACAAGGGACCCCAGTCATAAGGGCCCCAGTCATAATGGCCCCCATAGGCCCTAGTCATAATGGACCCAGTCATGACCCCCAGTCATAAGGGCCCCAGTCATAATGGCCCCAGTCATAATGGCCCCCAGTCATAATGGATCCCAGTCACAGGACCCCAGTCAAGGGCCCCAGTCATAATGGCCCCCAGTCAATAGCCCCCAGTCATAATGGATCCCAGTCACAAGGGACCCCAGTCATAAGGGCCCCAGTCATAATGGCCCCAGTCACGGCCCCAGTCATAATGGATCCCAGTCATAAGGGACCCCAGTCATAAGGGCCCCAGTCATAATGGCCCCCAGTCATAATGGCCCCCAGTCATAATGGATCCCAGTCACAAGGACCCAGTCATAAGGGCCCAGCCTAATGGCCCCTAGTCATAATGGCCCCTAGTCATAATGGGATCCCAGTCATAAGGGACCCCAGTCATAAGGCCCCTGGTCATAATGGCCCCCAGTCATAAGGCCCCCAGTCATGGCCCATAAGGACAATGGCCCCAGTCATAATGGCCCCCAGTCATAATGGCCCCCATCATAATGGACCCAGTCATAAGGGACCCCAGTCATAAGGGCCCTGTCATAATGGCCCCCAGTCATAATGGCCCCCAGTCATACGGATCCCAGTCATAAGGGACCCCAGCATAATGGCCCCAGTCATAATGGCCCCCAGTCATAATGGCCCCCAGTCATAATGGGATCCCAGTCACAAGGACCCCAGTCATAAGGGGCCCCAGTCATAAGGCCCCAGTCATAATGGGCCCCAGTCATAATGGACCCAGTCATAAGGACCCCAGTCAAGGGGGCCCCAGTCATAATGCATATGGCCCCAGTCATAATGGATCCCAGTCACAAGGACCCCAGTCAAGGGCCCCAGTCATAATGGCCCCTCAGTCATAAGGCCCCCAGTCATAATGGATCCCAGTCACAAGGGACCCCAGTCATAAGGGCCCCAGTCATAATGGCCCCAGTCATTGGCCCCAGTCATAATGGGATCCCAGTCACAAGGACCCCAGTCATAAGGGCCCCAGTCATAAGGCCCCCAGTCATAATGGCCCCCAGTCATAATGGATCCCCAGTCAAGGGACCCCAGTCATAAGGGCCCCAGTCATAATGGCCCCCAGTCATACGGTCTCAGTCATAATGGATCCCAGTCATGGACCCCAGTCATGGCCCCAGTCATAAGGCCCCAGTCATAATGGCCCCCCAGTCATAATGGATCCCAGTCATACCCCAGTCATAAGGGCCCCAGTCATAATGGGCTCCCAGTCAATGGCCCCCAGTCATAGGACCCAGCACAAGGACCCCAGTCATAAGGGCCCCAGTCAAAGGCCCCCAGTCATAAGGCCCCCAGTCATAATGGATCCCAGTCACAAGGGACCCCAGTCATAAGGCCCCAGTCATGGCCCCCAGTCATAAGGCCCCCAGTCATAATGGAGTCCCAGTCACAAGGACCCCAGTCATAAGGGCCCCAGTCATAAGGCCCCAGTCATAAGGCCCCAGTCATAATGGATCCCAGTCATAAGGACCCAGTCATAAGGGCCCCAGTCATAAGGCCCCCAGTCATAATGGCCCCCAGTCATAATGGACCCCAGTCATAAGGACCCCAGTCATAAGTGGCCCCAGTCATAATGGCCCCCAGTCATATGGCCCCCAGTCATAATGGATCCCACAGGATCCCAACAAGTGGCCCCAGTCATAATGGGCCCCAGTCATAATGGGCCCCAGTCATAATGGCCCCAGTCACGGGACCCCAGTCATAATGACCCCAGTCATAAGGACCCCAGTCATAATGGACCAGTCATAATGGACCCCATCACAAGGACCCCCAGTCATAATGGACTCAGTCATAATGGGGCCTAGTCATAATGGGCCCCAGTCATAGACCCAGTCATAATGGACCCTAGTCATAATGGACCCCAGTCATAATGGACCATAATGGCCCCAGTCATATGGGTCCCAGTACAATGGGCCCCAGTCATAAGTGGGCCCCAGTCATAATGGACCCCAGTCATAATGGGACCCCAGTCATAATTCTGGGCCCCAGTCATAGGCCCAGTCATAATGGACCCCAGTCATAATGGGCCCCAGTCATAAGGCCCCAGTCATAATGGACCCCAGTCATAATGGACCCCAGTCATAATGGACCCCAGTCAGTGGACCCCAGTCATAATGGGCCCCAAGTCATAATGGACCCCAGTCATAATGGACCCCAGTCATAATGGGCCCCAGTCATAATGGAGCGCCCAGTCATAAGGGGGGACCCCAGTCATAAGGGGCTAGCCATAATGGGCCCCAGTCTTAATGGACCCCAGTCATAATGGACCCCAGTCGTGGGCCCCAGTCATAATGGACCCCCGGTCATAATGGACCCCGGTCATAATGGACCTAGTCTTAATGGGCCCCAGTCTTAATGGGCCCCAGAATGTAATGGACCCCAGTCTTAATGGACTGATCATAATGAACTGGTCTTAATGGACCCCAGTCTGTGGGTATTTGATCTTAAGGGGCTTGGCATAATGAACCCCAGTCATAATGGACCCCAGTCATAATGGACCCCAGCCGCAAGGGCCACAGTCATAATGAATTTTGATCATAGTAAACTGATCATAATGGACACAGTCTTAATGGACCCCCAGTCTTAATGGGCCCAGGGCTTAATGGACCCCGGTATAATGGACCCCAGTCACTTAATGGGCTGGCCATAATGGGCTGATCATAATGGACCCCCAGTCATAATGGGCCCCAATGGACCCCAGTCTGTGGACCCCAGTCATAATGGACCCCAGTCATAATGGACCCCAGTCATAATGGACCCCCAGTCATAAGGGGCCCCCGGTCATAATGGACCCCAGTCATAATGGACCCCGGTGTAATGGACCCCAGTCTTAATGGGCCCAAGTCATAATGGACCCCCAGTTTTCAACAATGGACCCCAGTCTTAATGGACCCCGGTCATAGGGGCCCCAGCCATAATGGGCCCCAGTCTCAATGGACCCCGGTCTTAAGGACCCCAGTCATAATGGGCCCCAGTCATAATGGACCCCAGTCATAATGGACCCCAGTCATAATGGTTGATCTTAATGGACCCCAGTCTTAATGGGCCCGATAATGGACCCCAGTCTTAATGGACCCCAGTCATAATGGGCCCCGGTATAATGGACCCCAGTCTTAATGGACCCCAGTCATAATGGACCCCAGTCATAATGGATATTTGATCATAAGGGGGCCCTGTCATAATGGGCCCCAGTCATAAGGACCCCAGTCATAATGGACCCCAGTCATAAGGGCCCTAGTCATAATGGACCCCAGTCATAATGGACCCCAGTCATAATGGACCCCAGTCATAATGGACCC
>NW_024747124.1:0-7522 GCF_018991925.1 Homarus americanus
GGATCGAGTATAACAAATAAAGTCCCCTTAATCGAGTATAACTAAGTTCTGATTGAGTTTAACAGTTGAACTTAATGAGTATAACAAAAATCCCCTGATCGAGTATCAAAGTCCCCTGATCGAGTATAACAAAGCCCCTGACGAGTATAACAAAGTCCCGACCGAGTATAACAAAGTCCCGACGACTATAACAAAGTCCCCTGACCGAGTAAAACAAAGTCCTGATCGAGAATAACAGCTCCCTCATCGAGTATATAAAAAGTCCCCGACCACTATAACAAAGTCCCCGAACGAGTATAACAAAGTCCCATGATCGAGTATAACCTATTCCCCAACTCGAGTACAACAAAGGCTCTTGGTCGAAAAAAACAAAGTCCCCATCGAAAAAACAAAGTCCCCCGATCGAGCATAACAAAGTCCCAAGATCGAGTAAATCAAAGCCCCTTATCGAGTACACCAAAGTCCACATCGAGTTTAACAAGTCCCAAGACCGAGTTTAACAAACCAAGATCGAATATAACAAAAGTCCCTCATCGAGTATAAACAAAGTCCCATGATCGTAAACAAAAACACCCTGAACGAGTATAACAAAGTCCCTGATCGAGTAAACAAAGCCCTCATCGAGTATAAAAGTCCCCTAATTCAATAACTAAGTCCCATGATTGAGTATAACAAAGGACTTAATGGGTATAACAGTCCCAATATCGAGTGGCAATTTAAAGTCCTGATCGATTAAAACAAAGTCCCCATCGAGTATAACAAACCCCTGATCGAGTTCCAATAAGTCCCTAATCTATATAAACCAAGTCCCTCACTCGAGCATAATAAAGGACCCTAACGGAGTATAACAAATTCCACATCGAGGACAACAAAGTCCCTCGATCGAGAGGCAGTCCCCTGATCGAGAACAACAAAGTCCCCTGATCGGCATAACAAAGCCCCCTGATCGAGATATAACAAAGTCCTGATCGAGCAAACAAAGCCCCTGATCGAGTATAACAAAGTCCCTGATCGAGTATAAATAAAGCCCCTGTTCGAGGTAAAAGTCCTCTGATCGTTATAAGAAACCCAACGTCGAGTATAACAAAGTCCCCTGATCGAGTATGTCCTAATCGATTATAATAAAGTCCCTGATTGATATAACAAAGTCCCTGATCGAGTATAATAAAGTCCCCTGATCGAGTATAACAAAGCTCTCTGATCGAGTATATCAAAGTCCCTGATTGAGGAAACAAAAGCCCTGATCAAGTATAAAGTCCCTAATCGAGTATAACAAAGGCCCTGATCGAGTATAACAAAGTCCCCTGATCGAGTATAACAAAGTCCCCTGACCGAATATAACAAAGTCCCTAGTTGAGTATACAAAGTCTCCTGATCGAGTATAACAAAAGCCCCTGATCGGAGCAATAAGTCCCTGACTCGATTATCAACAAAGTCCCTGATCCATATAACAAAGGCCCCAATGAGTATTACAAAGGCCCCTGATCGAGCTATATAACAAAGTCCCAATCGAGTATAACAAAGTCCCCTGATCGAGTATATAACAAAGTCCCTGATCAAGTATAAAAAAGGACCCTATTGAGTATAACAAAGTCCCAAGATCGAGTATAACAAAGTCCTCCTATCGAGTATAACTGTCCCCTGATGGCAAGAACAAAGTCCCTGATCGAGTATAACAAACCCCTTCATCGAGTATAACAGTCCCCTGATCGAGTGTAACAAGTCCCTGATCGAGTATAACAAAGTCCACTAATCGAGTATAACTAAAGTCCTCATTGAGTTTAACAAAGGACCCTAATAGAGTATAACAAAGTCCCATGATCGAGTATAACAAACCTCTGATCGAGTATAACAAGTCCCTGATCGAGTCAACAAAGCCCTAATCGAGTATAACAAAGTTCCCTGATCGAGTGCAACAAGTCCCCCATTGAGTATAACAATAACAAAGGACCCTAATGGAGTATAACAAAGTCCCAATATCGAGTATGACAAATCCCCTGATCGAGTAAAAATAAAGTCCCCTGATCGATATAACAAAGTCTCATAAGCCCCATCGAAAACAAAGTCCCTGATCGATATAACAAAGTCCCCTGATCGAGAGTAACAAAGTCCTTATCGAGTATAACAAAGTCCTGATCGAGCTATAACAAAGGCCCCTGATCGAGTATAAAGTCCCTGATCGAGTATATAACAGTACTCGATCGAGTATAACAAAGTCCCCTGATGAGTATAACAGTCCCTGATCGAGATAATAAAAGTCCCTGATCGAATCCCTCAATCGAGTATAACAACCCTGATCGATTATAACAAAGTCCCTGATCGAGAATAACAAAGCCCTGATCGAGTATAACAAAAGTCCCAAGATCGAAGTATAACAAAGTCCCCTGATCGAGTAAAACAAAGTCCCCTGACGAGTATAACAAAGTCCCTCATCGAGTATAACAAAGTCCCGATCGAGTATAACAAAGTCTCCATCGAGAACAAAGTCCCTGATCGAGTATAACAAAAGCCCTGATCGAGTATAACAAAGTCCTGATCGAGTATAACAAAGTCCCTGATCGAGTATAACAAAGCCCATGATCGAGTATAACTCCTCTCGATCGAGTATAACAAAGTCCCTGATCCAGTATAACAAAGTCCCTGATCGAGTATAACAAAGTCCCCTGATCGAGTAAAAACACAAAGTCCCAAGATCGAGTATAACAAAGCCCCTGATCGAGTATATAACAAAGTCCCCTGATCGAGTATAACAAAGTCCTGATCGAGTATAACAAAGTCCCGGATCGAGTATAACAAAGTCCCTGATCTAGGCAACAAAGTCCCCTGATCGAGTATAACAAAGTCCCCTGATCGAGTAAACAAAGCCCCTAATCGAGTATAACAAAGTCCCCTGATCGAGTATAACAAAGTCCTCTGATCGAGTATAACAAGTCCCCTGATCGAGTATAACAAAGTTCCTTCAATGAGTATAACAAAGTCTCAAGATCGAGTATAACAAAGTCCCCTAATCGAGTATAACAAAGTCCCCTGATCGAGTTAACAAAAGTCCCTCATCGAGTATAACAAAGTCCCCTGATCGAGTATAACAAAGTCCCTGATCGAGTATAACAAAGTCCTGATCGAGTATAAACAAAGCCCTCATCGAAAGTATAACAAAGTCCCCTGATCTAATATAACAAAGTCCTTGATCGAGTATAACAAAGTCCCTAATCGAGTATAACAAAGGCCCCTAATCGAGTATAATAAAGTCCCTACATCGAGTATAACAAAGTCCTGATCGAGTATAACAAAGTCCCTGATCGAGTATAACAAAGTCTCCTTATCGAGTATAACAAAGTCCCCTGATCGACTTATAACAAAGTCCCTGATCAGTATAACAAAGGCCCCTAATGGAGTGTAAAAGGCCCCTGATTGAGTATAACAAAGTCCCAAGATCGAGTATAAAGTCCCTCATCGAGTATAACAAAGGCCCTTTATCGAGTATATAACAAAGTCCCCTGATCAAGTATAAACAAAGGCCCCTATTGAGTATAACAAAATCCCAAGATCGAGTATAACAAAGTCTCGATCGAGTATAATAGTCCCTTGATGGAGTATAACAAAGTCCCCTGAAGGAATATAACAAAGTCCCAATTGAGTATATACAAAGTCTTGATCGAGTAACAAAGCCCCTGATCGAGTATAACAAAGTCCCCTGGTCGAGTATAACAAAGTCCCCTTATCGAGTATAATAAAGATCCGGATCGAGTACAACAAAGTCCCCTGATCGAGTATAAAGTCCCTATATCGAGTATAACAAAGTCCCCTGATCAAAAACTTCATCGAGTATAACAAAGTCCCCCATCGAGTATAACAAAGTCCCCTGATCGACTGTAACAAAGTTCCCTGATCGAGTATAACAAAGTCCCCAGATCGAGTATAACAAAGTCCCCTGATCGAGTATAACAAAGTCCCCTGATCAACTGTAACAAAGTTTCCTGATCGAGTATAACAAAGTCCCCAGATCGAGTATAACAAAGTCCCCTGATCGAGTATAACAAAGTCCCCTGATCGACTGTAACAAAGTTACCTGATCGAGTATAACAAAGTCCCCAGATCGAGTATAACAAAGTCACCTAATCGAGTATAACAAAGCCCCCCCTCGACGAGTATAACAAAGTCCCCCTAATCGAGTATAACAAAGTCCCCTGATCGAGTATAACAAAGTCACCTGATCGAGTATAACAAAGTCCCCTGTTCGAGTATAACAAAGTCCCCTGATCGAGTATAATAAAGGACCCTAATGGAGTATAACAAAGTCTCAAGATCGAGTATAACAAAGTCCACTGATCGAGTATGACAAAGTCCCCTGATCGAGTATAACAAAGTCCCCTGATCGCTTATAACAAAGTCCCCTGATCGACTATAACAAAGTCCCCTGATCGAGTAAAAGAAAGCCCGCTCATCGAGTACAACAAAGTCCCCTGATCGAGTATAACAAAGTCCCCTGTTCGAGTGTAACAAAGTCCTCTGTTCGAGTATAACAAAGCCACCTCGTCGAGTATAACAAAATCCCCTGATCGAGTATAACAAAGTCCCCTAATCGATTATAATAAAGTCCCCTGATTGAGTATAATAAAGTCCCCTGATCAAGTATAACAAAGTCCCCTGATCGAGTATAACAAAGTCCCTTGATCGAGAAAAAACAAAGCCCCCTGATTGAGTATAACAAAGTCCCCTGATCGAGTATAACAAAGTCCCCTGATCAAGTATAACAAAGTCCCCTGATCGAGTTTAACAAAGCCCCCTGATCGAGCATAACAAAGTCCCCTGATCGATTACAACAAAGTTCCCTGATCCAGTATAACAAAGGCCCCTAATGGAGTATAACAAAGGTCCATAATGGAGTTAAACAAAGTCCCAAGATCGAGTATAACAAAGTCCCCTCATCGAGTATAACAAAGTTCCCTGATCAAGTATAACAAAGTTCCATGATCGAGTAAAACAAACACCCCTGATCGAGTATAACAAAGTCCTTGATCGAGTATAAAAAAGCCCCCTAATCGAGTATAACAAAGTCCCCTGATCGAGCATAACAAAGTCCCCTGATCGAGTATAACAAAGCCCCTGATCGAGTATAACTAAGGCCTCTGGTCGAGTATAACAAAGTCCCCTCATCGAGTATAACATAGTCCCCTGATCGAGTATAACAAAGTCCCCTGATCGAGTAAAACAAAGTCCCCTGATAGAGTATAACTAAGTCCCCTGATTGAATAAAACAAAGGACCCTAATGAAGTATAACAACGTCCCAAGATCGAGTATAACAAAGTCCTCTGATCGAGTAAAACAAAGTCCCCTGATAGAGTATGACTAAGTCCCCTGATTGAGTAAAACAAAGGACCCTAATGGAGTAAAACAAAGTCCCCTGATCCGGGTATAACGAAGTCCCTGATCGAGAGTATAACAAAGTCGCCTGATCGAGTATAACAAAAGTCCCCTGATCGAGAGAAAGTCCCTGGATCGAAAGTATAACATGTCCCATGATCCAGTAGCATAACTAAGTCCCCTGATCGAGCATAATAAAGTCCCCTGATCTAGTGTAACAAAGTCCCCATATCGAGTATAACAAAGTCCCTGATCGAGTAAAAACAAAGTCCCCATCGAGTATAACAAAGTCCCCTGATCGAGTATAACAAAGTCCCCTGATCGAGTATAACAAAGTCCCTGATTGAGTATAACAAAGTCCTCGAGTATAATAAAGCCCGGATCGAGTATATAACAAAATCCCTTGATGTAGTATAACAAAGTCCCCTGATCGGGTATAACAAAGTCCCCTGGTCGAGAGTATAACAATGTCCCTGATCGAGAGCAACAAAGCACCTCTTCGTGTATAACAAAGCCCCTCATCGAGTATAACAAAGTCCCCTGATCGAGTAAAAAGCCCTCATCGAGTATAACAACAAAGTCCCTGATCGATATAACAAAGTCCCCTGATCTAGTGTAACAAAGTCCTCTGAACGAGTATAACAAAGTCCCCTAATCGAGTATAACAAAGCCCCTCGACGAGTATAACAAAGTCCCCTGATCGAGTATTAACAAAGTCCCTGATCGATATAACAAAGTCCCTGATCGAGTATAACAAGTCCCCTGTCTGAGTATAACAAAGTCCCCTGATCGAGTATAACAAAGTCCCTTGATCGAGAAAAACAAAGTCCCCTGATCGAGTATAACAAAGTCCCTTGATCGAGAAAAACAAAAGTCCCCTGATCGAGTAGAACAAAGTCCCTGATCGAGTATATAACAAAGTCCCATGATCCAGTATAACTAAGTCCCTGATCGAGCATAATAAAGTCCTCGATCTAGTGTAAAAAGTCTCGAGTATAATAAAGCCCGGATCGAGTATAACAAAATACCTTGATGTAGTATAACAAAGTCCCTTATCGGGTATAACAAAGTCCCTGGTCGAGTATAACAATTCTGATCGAGAGTAACAGCACCCTCTTCTGTATAACTAAGTCACTGATCGAGTATAATAAAAGGACCCTAATGGAGTATAACAAAGTCAAGATCGTGTATAACAAAGTCCCCTGATCGAGTATGATAAAGTCCCCTGATCGAGTATAACAAAGTCCCCTCATCGAGTATAACAAAGTCCCCTGATCGAGTATAACAAAGTCCCCTGATCGAGTAAAACAAAGCCCCCTCATCGAGTATAACAACGTCCCCTGATCGAGTATAACAAAGTCCCCTGATCGGGTGTAACAAAGTCCTCTGATCGAGTATAACAAAGCCTTCTCGTCGTGTATAACAAAGTCCCCTGTTCGAGTTTAACAAAGTCCCCTAATCGAGTATAATAAAGTCCCCTGATTGAGTATAATAAAGTCCCCAGATCGAGTAAAACAAAGTCCCCTGATCGAGTATAACAAAGTCCCTTGATCGAGAAAAACAAAGCCCCCCGATCGAGTATAACAAAGTCCCCTGATCGAGTATAACAAAGTCCCCTGATCTAGTGTAACAAAGTCCTCTGAACGAGTATAACAAAGTCCCCTAATCGAGTATAACAAAGCCCCCTCGACGAGTATAACAAAGTCCCCTGATCGAGTATAACAAAGTCCCCTGGTCAAGTATAACAAAGTCCCCTGTTCGAGTATAACAAAGTCCCCTGATCGACTATAACAAAGTCCCTTGATCGAGAAAAACAAAGTCCCCTGATCGAGTATAACAAAGTCCTCTGATCGAGTAAAACAAAGTCCCCTGATCGACTGTAACAAAGTTCCCTGATCGAGTATAACAAAGTCCCCAGATCGAGTATAACAAAGTCCCCTGATCGAGTAAAATATAGCCCCCTCATCGAGTATAACAAAGTCCCCTGATCGAGTATAACAAAGTCCCCTGATCTAGTGTAACAAAGTCCTCTGATCGAGTATAACAATGTCCCCTAATCGAGTATAACAAAGCCCCCTGACCGAGGATAACTAAGTCCCCTGATCGAGCATAATAAAGTCCCCTGATCTAGTGTAACAAAGTCCTCTGATCGAGTAT
>NW_024747125.1:0-28440 GCF_018991925.1 Homarus americanus
TGATCACCATCCTTCACCATCCTTCACCATCCTTCACTACACTGTATCTTTATCCACCTCCACACCTCTCACCAACCCTCACCATTCTCATCTACCTTTCACCATCAGGCCTCATAACCTTACAGCGTTACAGATTAATACATAATACCATCAGGTACTCTTTATATCTCAAGTCTCAAAAGAAATATTCTCGTTTTAAAAGATATTAATCATTATAAGTTTGTGTGTAATGCAAGAGTTCCACCGCTAAGGCTGCATGTGAGGCATTTGCATTATTTCCAATATTCTTCTCTATTCTTTACTGTTTTATTAATGTTTGCCTCCGGAATTTTTTTTAGATATGGTAATAAAACACAAGCATTTTTTTTTATCAGGAAGCTGTTTAAATCTGTCTCTTGAGAGTGTTAATTAAATTCTCTATTATTTTTTCCCTGTATCTGTTTCCCTTCGTTCACAGTACCTTAAATATGTGCTTAGTTTATGGTGAATCAGTTTAGTATAAATCTGAATAATTATAGGAATAAGTGTAAGTTAATAATAATATTAATAATAAAAGTAACTGCAGGTGAAATATTACTATCATAAAGAGTCATTAGGCTTAACTGAAACCTGTTACGTGACAGGAAGGTGCGAGTAAGGAACGCTGGCGGAGAGGGGGAGGGGAGGGGTGGAGAGGAAGAGTAGTGTGGGAGAAGAGAGGAAGAGTAGTGTGGGAGAAGAGAGGGAGAGTTGACCTAAACAGTCAAGGGTGAGTAGAGGCAGCGTGTGGGGGCCGTGCTGGACGCCTGCTGCCGGGGGTCTGGGAGAAAGTGTCGTGCGTGTCTGTGAGTCGGCGAGGGAAGGTAGGCGGACTATAGTACCTGACAAATCGTGTTATTATACTTCATCATAGCTATATTTTATATTGTACCGCGAAATACAGCACACTAGTTTTGATACGAGTTATTAATTTTCACTAATTCAAGCTTTGTATTGATTCATCTATAGTCTTACTGTTGTATGTAAAAATTTAATGTAATTTATCAACTGGTAGTAACGTTATTATTCATGGAAAATTTATGTAGCGTTATTAAAGGATGATTTCCAATTCCCATCAATGGTGTAGTATTATAAAGCCGAAAATAGCCGCTCGAAAGCTGTTGGAACGACCTCAGATAACAGGAGTTGTATACCTCTGATGTGCCCCGTCTCACGCGGACTGCTGTTAGGACGGATGCCTACCTTAATAACTGTATATTTTAGTATTATTACCTGATTCACGCTTCGTAATATACCTCCTGTGTGTGTGTGTGTGTGTGTGTGTCCGTCCGTCCGTCCGTCCGTCCGTCCGTTAATTGCGAGAAAGTATTTTGGTCTCAAGAGAACGCTGAGAGATAATTAGCTGGAGATAAAAGGAAAAGCTCTTGCTATTTCCTCCCAGGTATTTCTCAGAGGTTGAGCTGAGAAGTAAGTGTGGCAGAAGCGATAACTGGGAAGTGGCGCAGCTTTCAGTAATTACCATAAAGCAACTTTTACTCTCGTCTAAGAATCGTCTTTTGTTTGTTGAGAATCTACCTGGTCAGACCCTGGCTGTATTAGGGCTTCATTAACAGGATTGGTGTTTTTCTGATGTGTGATATTGGTATAGAAGCTTATCCTCTGTTGCCTGTTGCGTCTAGACAACCATCTGATCAATAGAGAGAAAGGTGGGCAGACAGAGATGTTGATATAGTGAGACAGTCAGGTAGGCAAAGGGAGAAGCAGTATTAGACAGACGGAGCTACAAAGAGAAAATAATAGCGAGGGAGATAGACAGAGAGACAATTAGGCAGAGACTGAAACGGAGACTTACACAGACAAAGTGACAAAGTTTATCAGTGATAGGTCAGGCCCTTGTATTATGGACCAACCTGGCTGAAAGTTGAGTCAGTTTCTCTTCCTCTCTCTCTTATACCAATTGGTACATTTTATTTTTTAAGAGAATCCATAAGATTAGAATGAATGTAGATATTTTGTGTTACTAGAGAGTTCATAAAACACACACACACACACACACACACATACACACACATACACACACACACACACACACACACACACACACACACACACACACACACATCATTCACAATGTACAATTAACACTATAAAGGTGGTAAAGACAGCAGAACATAGTGTAAACAAGATAATAGTCGCGTACTACAACACAGGAAATGAAATAGTACTAGTAAAGTGGAAGCAGATGCATACATAAAAGTTTATAAGAATAATTCACTACGATAATACTGGTCCAAAAGTTCCCCCTTAACAGTATATATAGTTATAATAGTAGTTATACATTCTATCAAAATAAAGGATTTGTAAAAAATAAAAATACTGGAATGAACGTCAAAAGAAAAGAGGGAAAATAAACAAATAAATAATAATAGGAGAGTTCACACGCTGACAAAAATTATTTTCTTTTTACCTTGGAGATTCCCCGGTCGGCAGTGTTGCCAGGTCTTGGTGATGCAGAGAAGGTACTGTCGTCCCTGCTCAGCCCGCGCGTTGAGTTGGTTATACTGATATTATGTTTTTTAAATAAACTGTATATCAACACCACAGCCTTTAACACCTTTCAACAATTCCAGGTGTACCGTTTATTATGAAACAAGTACAGGTGTACTGCTTGTCATGTGAGACTCATACATGCAACAATGACAGAGCCACAGGTGTACTGTTTATTATGCGAGAGACTCATACATGTACCGTTTATTATGTGTAGCAGTACCGTTTATTGCGAGACTCACATATGCGACGTTGATATGTGAGAATCATACAGGTGTACCGTTTATTATGTGAGACTCATACAGGTGTACCGTTTATTATGTGAGGGTCATACAGGTGTACTGTTTACTATGTGAGGGTCATACAGGTGTACCGTTTATTATGTGAGGGTCATACAGGTGTACCGTTTATTATGTGAGGTTCATACAAGTGTACCGTTTATTATGTGAGGTTCATACAGGTATACCGTTTATTATCTGAGGGTCATACAGGTGTACCGTTTATTATGTGAGGTTCATACAGGTGTACCGTTTATTATGTGAGGTTCATACAGGTGTACCGTTTATTATGTGAGGTTCATACAGGTGTACCGTTTGTTATGTGAGGGTCATACAGGTGTACCGTTTATTATGTGAGGTTCATACAGGTGTACCGTTTGTTATGAGAGTAGAGTTAAACATATATACTGTATATTGATCTCATTCCCTTAATTCTGTGTTGTATAAGATCCTGTGGTTAAATACTAGAGGTGAGTGGAGACAAACGACCACTGAACCCCACAGCGGGACGACCAGGGCGCCAGTAGCTGTCTGTATATTTGGTCCCAAACTTGTCAACTAATATTGGAATATATAAAAACCACGTTAGTCTGTGTTCAGTGGTAGGAGGACCCGGCGCGGCGTCACGGTACAAGACCTGCACAACACACGTATAAATTCTGCCTTCCTCCCCGTTGGTTCCGAAAATAAAAAGTGACGATTTCTTTTGTGGAACAACACCAAGAAGACGTCAGGAAGTTATATTGCAATATATGAGTATAATGTCGGTGAGTGTGTGGGAAGGTTGTGGTGGTGATGGTGGCGGTGATGTTGGTGGCGGTGGTGGTGATGATGGTGGGGATGGTGGTGGTGATGGTGGCGGTGATGTTGGTGGCGGTGGGGATGATGACTTGATGGGATGAGGTGGGTGGGTGGGTGTGTGTGGAAATCAACACACCACCATCTCCACAAAAACATTGACCGCGGCCGAACACACACACACACACACACACACACACAAACACACACACCTCCACAGCTTCGCCACACAATAACTAAATGTGAAGGAAAATTTTATGCTCTAATACTTAACGAAAATCTGGTAAAATTAGTATTAGAAATGTATGTATTCAGTGAAGGGTGACCAACCAAATGAATGTAAATTTGTTTAATAATTGTAGTGCCTTGTGTTGTGATACTTTGTTTTGTGTCGTTTCATTGCTTTGTATTGCGTTGCGTTGTGCTGCCTTGCAATGCGCTGTGTTGTGTTACTTAGTGCATATTGATAGAGGTAAAATACTATTTACTGTACCGTTATTCTCTTACTTGCTCCGGAATAGTGAACACCTTGGATATCTTTATTATAATTGACATTATCGACACGTTAAGTTGTATTGTTTATTCAGTAATAGTTAAAAGGAATAATAGTGAAGATAATTCAATGTGCTGTAAAAATTTCGCCAAATGCGTAGAGTGAGGCAGCCATCTCCTCCTCCCGGTCACACAATCATTTAATATTTATGTCACTCAACTTTGGCCTAACTTGTCCACACTCTCTCTATCTTAGTCTAACCTTCTCTGATATGTTACCCACCTCCCCAACACACTCTGATGTGCTTTGTTCCTCCCCAACACACTCTGATGTGCTCTGCTCCTCCCCAACACACTCTGATGTGCTCTGCTCCTCCCCAACACACTCTGATGTGATCTGCTCCTCCCCAACACACACTGATGTGCTCTGCTCCTCCCCAACACACTCTGATGTGATCTGCTCCTCCCCAACACACTCTGATGTGCTCTGCTCCTCCCCAACACACTCTGATGTGCTCTGCTCCACCCCCAACACATTCTGGTGTGCTCTGCTCCTCCCCAACACACTCTGATGTGCTCTGCTCCTCCCCAACACACTCTGATGTGCTATGGTTTGCTCTGATCAGTAGCCCCACAACAGTGTTTCAGAATAAAACCCGAAACAGACGATGATGCTGATTGTGAGTCATGGAAAAGGATGACAAAATAACAAAAGAATTAGTCTCTATTTTTAACTTGGGTTCATAACAACTGGGGAGGTCCTCGCCCTTCGCCCCTCAACACTGAACACTCACCCCTTACACTTTACCCCTCACCCCTCACACTTTACCCCTCACCCCCCCCCCTGTCATCATGCCATAGATGAGCGTGAGTGTTAGGTAAGGGCACGAAACGTGGCATGTTCTACACACACACACACACACACACACACACAGGTAAAGTAGCGAAGAGGAACAGGTGTTGAGTCATATCTTAATTGAGACTCGTGCGAGGATCATCACCAGGTGAGGTAACACTCAAGCACCACCACACATAACACTGCACTGACTCACCCTTGATCTGTGGAGGACGGAGTGGAACTAAGTGGTAGAGATAGAGTAGAAGGAAATAAGTGGTAGGATGAAAGAGGAAGGAAGAAAGTGTCTAGGATCAATGAGGAGGGAAGTAAGTGTCTAGGATCAATGAGGAGGGAAGAAAGTGGTAGGATGAAAGAGGAGGGAAGTAAGTGTCTAGGACCAATGAGGAGAGAAGTAAGTGTCTAGGATCAATGAGGAGGGAAGAAAATGGTAGGATGAAAGAGGAAGGAAGTAAGTGTCTAGAATGGAAGAGGAGGGAAGTAAGTGGTAGGATGAAAGAGGAAGGAAGTAAGTGCTAGGATGAAAGAGGAGGGAAGTAAGTGGTAGGATGGAAGAGGAGGGAAGTAAGTGGTAGGATGGAAGAGGAAAGAAGACGAAAGATAATTGGATTGAATGGGATAATGGCAGGAAAAGTGGGGTGAGGAGAAGGAAATTGAGAGAGAGAGGAAAGGGAAGGGAGAGATAAGGTAACAAGATGGACACTGGAATGATTAAGGAGGGAAGGAGGGGTTAGGGTAATGGAGGTGAGGAGAGGTTAGGGTGATGGAGGTGAGGAGAGGTTAGGGTGATGGAGGTGGAGGAGAAGTTTGGGTGATGGAGGAGGAGAGGTTAGGGGTAGATGGGAGGTGAGGAGAGGTTAGGGGTGATGGAGGTGAGGAGAGGTTAGGGGTAATGGAGGTGAGGAGAGGTTAGGGGCGGATGGAGGTGAGGGGAGAGGTTAGGGCAGATGGGAGGAGAGAGAGGTTAGGGGTGATGGAGGGGAGGGGGAGAGGTTAGGGGTGATGGGAGGTGGAGGAGGAGGTTAGGTGGTGGAGGTGAGGAGAGGTTAGGGTGATGGAGGTGAGGAGAGGCAGGATGGAGGAGAGGTTAGGGTGATGGAGGTGAGGAGGTTAGGGGTAGATGGAGGTGAGGAGAGGCAGCATAGGTGGTGGAGGTGAGGAGGTTAGGTGGATGGAGGTGAGGAGAGGTTGGGGCGTGATGGAGGTGAGGAGAGGTTAGGGTGATGGAGGAGGGAGAGGTTAGGTGATGGAGAGGGGAGAGGCAGGGGTGGATGAGGAGGAGAGGTTAGGGTGATGGAGGTGAGGAGAGGTTAGGTGATGGAGGTGAGGAGAAGTTAGGGTGATGGAGGTGAGGAGGTTAGGGTGATGGAGGTAGAGAGGTTAGGTGATGGAGGTGAGGAGAGGTTAGTGATGGGAGGTGGAGGAGAGGTTAGGGGTGATGGAGGTGAGAAGTTAGGGGTGATGGAGGTGAGAGAGGTTAGGGTGATGGAGGAGGAGAGGTTAGGGGTGATGGAGGTAAGGGAGAGGTTAGGGTGGTGGAGGTGAGGCGAGGTTAGGTGATGGAGGTGAGGGAGAGGTTACGGTAATGGAGGTGAGGAGAGGTTAGGTGATGGAGGTGAGAGAGGTTAGGGTAATGGGAGGTGAGGAGAGGTTAGGTGATGGAGGTGGGGAGGAGGTTAGTGATGGAGGTGGGAGAGAGGTTAGGGGTGATGGAGGTGAGGAGAGGTGCGGGGTGATGGAGGTGAGAGAGTGTTAGGGGTGATGGAGGTGAGGAGAGGTTAGGGTGATGGAGGTGAGGAGAGGTTAGGGTGATGGAGGTGAGGAGAGGTTAGGGTAGTGGAGGTGAGGAGAGGTTAGGGTAATGGAGGTGAGGAGAGGTTAGGGTGATGGAGGTGAGGAGAGGTTAGGGTGATGGAGGTGAGGAGAGGTTAGGGTGATGGAGGTGAGGAGAGGTTAGGGTGGTGGAGGTGAGGAGAGGTTAGGGCAGATGGAGGTGGGAGGGAGAGGTTAGGGGTGATGGAGGTGAGGAGAGGTAAGTGTGATGCAGGTGAGGAGAGGTAAGGGTGTGATGGAGGTGGGAGGAGAGGTTAGGGGTGATGGAGGTGAGGGGAGGTTAGGGGTGATGGAGGTGAGAAAAGTTAGGGGTGATGGAGGGGAGGAGAGGTTAGGGGTGATGGGAGGTGGAGGAGGAGGTTAGGTGATGGAGGTAAGGAGAGGTTAGGGTCATGGAGGTGAGGAGAGGTTAGGGTGATGGAGGTGAGGAGAGGTAAGGGTGATGGAGGTGAGGAGAGGTTAGGGTGATGGAGGTGAGGAGAGGTTAGGGTGATGGAGGTGAGGAGAGGTTAGGGTGATGGAGGTGAGGAGAGGTTAGTGTGATGGAGGTGAGGAGAGGTTAGGGTGATGGAGGTGAGGAGAGGTGAATCGGCTGCTTGTCCAATTAACCAGTCCGTTCACACATATTTATATATGGGTTTTAAGTAACGAAACCCAAACGGTAGTTCCTTTGTTTTATTATAAAAGGTTGTACATATAATTCCTGAGTGTATATCAACCGTAAGTCTCACTGTCTAGGAGTGAATGAGAAAGGGACTGCGTTTATGTAAGATAAACGTTAGGTCACGTCCTTACGATATGAGTTGAGGTGAGCTACTGAAGCTTAGGGGCATCGCAGTGCGTGCTTACAGAAATGCTGTGCTATGGGTCTCGCCCTCTTGGGTGAGTTGCCCGCTCACGTGTCCATCTCATGTCTTACTCATAGACAGTGGAAAGTTACAGGGTGGTGAATCTGAATATAATATCAGATGTATTGACCCATTTATATAATACGTTCTGTTGATGAGACAGGGGCCTATTACATCGCTCGGTCACCTACCAGCCGAGCTCCGTGAGGCCTAAATAATTCATAGAGTACAGTACATCCTAGACAACCCTAACCATGTTATAAACAGATATGTAGACACTAAGCTGGGGATATTACTGTAGGGGTATTCTCTACTACAGGGGACCTAGACTTTTGTGTCGTACGGGTTAGTATATTATGAACAATGTTGAATTTGGATGATACTGCCCGGTAATAACAGAACAGGAACATAATTGCCAGAATTAACAGAATAGAGGGAATCGTAAGACTTGGTAGTGCAAATTCCCGTGACAGATAAAATGGCAAGTTATTATTCAAATCAGCAAAATGTGTCTCGTTCAAGAAAGCTAACACTTTTAATTTCTCTGATACTATTTGAATATCCTTGATAGTGAAATTCATTATAGGAAGTGGAATTAAAGCAGACTTGAGTTTTCGATTTAACGCAAAATGCTGATGAGTAGGCAAGGTCCGTAATGTACTACAAGTGATTTCACAGTAATCAGGAGCCTTGTAATGCCCTTTCACAACTAGCTGCTTAACACCATTTTGGCATTTTAAAATTACAGTAGTGAGATTTGGAAAGAACAAATACTGCACATTGTGAAGGTCAGCGTGGAACACAGTCTTTAGACTAACTGGCCTATAACTGCATTGCGCTAACGCTGTGCGTACATTTGGTTGTATGACTGCCAATTCACATATTCCCTCTGCAGCAGGAATAAATGCAAACATGTAGGCTGGACATACGTGTAGGTGTAGATAAGACGACTTACACCGTGACAGTACCTCAGAATCCTCTATTGATAACAATGAATATTCTTCATCTACTAAGAAAAGTTCTTTAGGCCTATCTAGGGTATACAGTGTGTCGTTCACAAACCAGGGGAAGGGTTCTAAATGCCATGCATTAAACTCATGTTGCCCTCGCATAGGAATGTGGATCAGAATTGCATTGTGCGTGAGGGTTGACTCCAACAGCGGGTAATAATAGTGAACCTCATTGTCATTGAAAATAGGAGTTAAATGATACTGCAACTTGGCTATTTTTAAAGCTTCAAGAAGCGTCTGCACAGGCACAAGCTTCGCGTCCACACGTCCTATCCCGGCATCTACAATGCTGTCTGTTAGTTCATTTTTAGAGGTTACAATTTTATGAACTGAAATTTCAGAAGCATGCAAATATTCTGTGAAGTAAAGGAGCCATTCTAACGTCGGGATTGCTTTCTGTAACCTAGTAACAATCCTCGAAACTTGGTTAGACTCCATTATGATTGCATTAACCTTTGATTCTAGAGCAGTAATCGCGTGAAAGGTTTGAGAAATAACACGATTCTGTTGAGATACAGCTTGAACGACAACGTTCATGAAACTATTGTCGAATTCATCGAAGCTGTGCTGAGACCATGAAGAATGTCCAATGCTGATTGTAGTTGGCCGTCGACGTTTTCCATCTGACGCGAAAGTACGAGTTAACTTCTACTCGCAGAACGTAGTTTCATACAATAGTCATTTGGGACATTTTGCTTCTGAACAGTCTGTAAGGATGTATCAATCACATTATCATCAACTGGAGATAAGACATTTATCTGGGTCTTCTTCAGACGATCCGCGTGCACGACATCTGCGATCTGTGCATTAGGCTTCCATATTTTGAATTTGTTGCCTGCTTCTTTTGAGATTATGCGGAATGGACCAGAAAATTTCGCCGAAAGTTTGGAGTTCCTTTCAGGTTCCTGTAACATAACAGCGTCCCCAACGTTCAGTGCGATAGGTTTAGCATGTTTATGTTGTTTGATGATCATTTCGGCGCGTGACGCCGCTAGCTGTGATCGTACTTGGTTATGAGTTTCTGTAAAGACATGAATTTGTTTTGCCGCAAAATCATCCGTATTATATACGGGGTATGGCGCCTCTGTAAGGATGTCGTAAGGCAGAGCTATTAACTGACCCATTTATCGACGCTGCAACCTGAGGTAACCAATCCTCCCACGTGTATTGAAAACCATTAACAATTGGACGCAGTATTTCTAGGATTTTACGATTGGTTCTTTCAACAAGGCCATTAGCCTGTGGATGATAAGCTGTCACAAAAGTTTGTTTAATTCCATATTGTGCACATATATGCTCTATTAGCTCATTCTTGAACTCTGTTCCATTGTCAGAGAGTAGAACATCAGGCGTAGTATATGGACATATGAGATTCATCACTAATGCATAGGCTACTGCTTCGGCCGTTTTGCTTTTTAGTGGGACCAAGACCACGAACCTGGAAAAATGATCCACACACACTAAGACGTATCCTGATCCCTGATGACTCATTGGGAGTTGTAACAAGTCAACAGCGACTGTGTCAAACGGACGGTCTGGTGTAGGATATTGTAGAATCGGGGCAGGTGATCCTGTTGATCCTTTATGTTGAGCACATGCCAAACAATTAGCTATGTGTAATTCTATGTCTTTCTTCATAGTGTTCCAGAAATACTTCTTTCGTAAATCCGCTAAGCATTTATCACGACCTTGGTGACCTGCTTGTGGGATATCGTGGAACAATGTCATTACTGCTTTGCGCAACGTGTCAGGTACGACTATTTGAGACACATTACCCTCAGGAGATTTTCTCGTCCTATGGAGTATGTTATGTCGTAATTCAAACTGACTTAAGGGAAGAAATAACTTGGGTAGTTTAACATCCTCGCCCGATTCGAGAGCAAAAATAACTGCTGACCAATATGGGTCGCGTCGTTGCTCATCTTCCAGCTGCGAAAGAGTGAATGTTGATACAGGCATAACTGGTGCTATATTTCTTGACAGAGCGTCGGCGACAACATTCGCCCTCCTAGGTAAATACCTAAATTCGGGGTCAAACTCTTGAATTGTCAGATACCAGCGTGCTAATCTGCCTGATAAGTTTCTGCCATGGAACAGTTCGGTGACTGCCGCATGATCAGTAAAAACAGTTATCTTGTAGCCAAAGATAATGTCTTTGAACTTCTTAAGTGCCCACACAACGGCTAACGTTTCTAAATGCGTCACCGAATAACGTGTTTCAGCATCGATTAGTTTGCGACTTGCAAATGCTATCACTCTAAACTTCCCACGCGTGTCCTCTTGCATGAGTACTGCTCCGACTCCAATTCCGGAAGCGTCAGTACAGAGAGTGAAAGGTTGAGTGTAGTCTGGGAATGCTAGAACCGGGGCATTGGTTAGCGCTGTCTTCAATGCCGTAAAACTTTCCTCGTGTTCAGCATCCCATATGAACACTACATCTTTTTTGAGCAACCTCGTTAGGGTCGATGCTAATGTTGCATAGTCCTTGATAAAGGAACGATAATAACCAGATAATCCGAGAAAGCTACGCACATGATCATTTGAGGTAGGACGCGGGAACTGAGATACAGCTTTGACTTTATCATTAACTGTGTATATGCCCTCACCGTCGACTACATGACCAAGGAAATGGATTCTGGATTTTATAAACTAGCACTTTGAGAGTTTTATTTTGAGTCCTGCTGTGGAAAGTTTGGCCAAAACTTCACACAGTTTTATCAGATGGGAATCGACGTCCTTACTGACTACTATTAGATCATCCAAATAAGCGCAGACTGTGTTACCAATTAGTCCTGCAAACAGGGTGTTGATCATTCTTTGAAATGTTAGTGGGGCATTTCTGAGACCAAATGGCATTCGTAGAAACTCAAAGTGGCCTAGAGGCGTGCTAAATGCCGTGATTTCTCGTGATTTTTCATCGAGTGGTATTTGCCAATAACCACTAAGCAAATCTAAGTTGCTAAATACCCCATTATCCTTGCCTAAGGATTGCAATATGTCACTCAAGATAGGCATTGGCTACCTATCAGGGATTGTTTGATCATTTACGCGCCTGAAATCTATGACAGGGCGCCATCCACCATCCATTTTCGGGACGAGGAATAATGGGCTATTAAAGGGGGATTTTGAGTGTCTAATGACATTCTCATCTAACATACCCTGTACCATATCTTGCACTACAGCGCGCTTGCTATGAGGTAGTCTATAAGCTGGTATGTAAATAGGGTTGGTTCCTTCCTTTAACGCTATATGATGGGATGTTAAATCTGTCTGACCTAGAGTTTCCCCTGGCAAGGCTACTATATGTCTATAGTCGGCAAGCAGCTCTAACAGGCGTGTCTTGCCCTGTGGATGATCGATCACCTTAACATGTGGCGCTATTTGATCTATCCTGGCCAGTTGAGTCTGTTGGCAATTCGCAACAATACCTCGAATTGGGAATTTATTTGGTTGCACTTCGACATTGTTGTGATATACTAGAAAATCACACAAATAACATCCTTTCTTTAAGATTCGTTGAACGCCTGTTCGATTTAGAATCAGTACGTCGGTCAAACCACCAGGGCGTATTGTGCTCAGGGTAGATTCACATGACAGCCCTTTTACTTTGCATGTTTCCGGGAGACACACTACATCTGTGCCCGTGTACACGTTGGGTAGTTCGACAGTTGCTTTGGTGATTTCCTCATTTTGGTAATGGAGAGTACTCTTCAACACTGCTGGTACAATCGTCCAACTCTTGCTGCTGTAATCACGCTGGGAAGGTGTGTGGTTGAGGTCGAGAGATATCTCTGACGCATGATCCGCCTTCCTCTTAATAGGATTGGTAGACAACACTTTCGTCCTAGCGGTGAGCAAAGGTTCAGAATGACTCATTGCTGTGTAGGAAACACCTTTAAATGTAACTCTATTATTACGTGGATGAACATCTATCATGTTCTTTCGAAGAGTTGGTAGACCAAGTAACCCGTCAGCTGGCAAATTGAACTGCTGAACTATATAAAAGTCCGCGTAGAAGGGCGTACCACGTCTTGAGAATCTGAGTGGTAACGTCACCATTCCTTTGGTGCTCAGCTGAGTACCTGAAACTCCTTCGAGCTCAGCGTTACTAGGCCTCCATTTGAATTTGCGGTGAGGGAATTTACGTTGTAACTCGTGATATGATGTCAAGGCCAATACATTAGCGCAAGCACCTGTGTCTATATCAAGAGCCAATCTGGTATTATCCACTCTCACCGGCACTGACAACACTTCCACTTTGCTAAGCGCCGCTATTAACGAGGCCGCTATAGAAGTGCTGTGAGGAGGGGTGGGAACTACCCTATCTATCCCTCTCCGTGCTGTGGTGTGCTCTGGTCTTCCCCTGATGACTTGTCCTGGGGATGTTTCTGCTTGCGCCTATACGACACCTCCGTTTTACTTAGGTCCACTCCCCTAGCCCTTATTAGCACATCCCACTCATGTGAACTATGAGATGTTGATTTGTGAAGAGCGCACCATTTGCGCGCTTTCTGGGTAGGAGGAGGAGGTGCTGCTTTGGCTACCTCTCTGTTTGACCTTGAGAATGGCTTTGCACCGGGTGTGGCCTTAAAATTAGCACTATTACCTCGGAGCTGAAAACAATCTTCCATTACGTGGCCACGTTTATTACAATGTGCGCACCGTAACGATGTTTTCTGTTTATATGTTAGGCGGGGAGGAGCGATCGGAGCTAAGTGTGTCGCATAAGGAGTCTGGAAGTGAGGCATCTGTGGCATCTGAAGTTGGCCCAGCTGTGACCTACCCCCAAAAATCCCAATTAGCGTTCGCTTGAACTTTTCATAGTCAGGGCTTTGTAAACAAAACGCATTTAAACGATTGCCTGCATAGGAACCCTGCATTATATGGGAACGTACATATGCTTTCTTTTCTTCGTCAGTCGTTATGTGACTATTGCGCATGCTATCTTCACATGCACGAATAAAATGTGCTACCCGATAATCGTCTTGTCCCGTGAAATTTCGAACATAGTCGCCGCGTTGCATGATATTAATAACATTATCAGCTTTAGGTGTGGTAGTAGTATTGGTGTGAGGGTTAGAAGACGCCATTTTAGTGTTAGTATTAAGCAAGTTAGTATTCTTACTCTTAACAGAAGGCTGGGTTAATAATGTTGTTACCGATTTAGCAACAGACACACTATCACCTGTAACAGGGGTAACTGCTTTAGTATACTTAGGTGAGGTACTATAGTGATTACCAGACCGTAGGGTACGACGGTTTAAGTCGTCAAATGATTCGTCAATAACTTTCTCACTACTTCCTACCGACTCATTTAACTGTGTTCCATACTCAAAATCTATGTCAGTCTGGGCTTGATCATTGATGAGTTGGTTATCAGCAAACAGTTGCTCTAGGCGTTCGATTTCATCTACATTAGACATGGGAAACTTAGAAATTATCTATTAGCCCCCTTGGATCAATGAATACTTAACAGTAAGTAGATCACTTGCCTCTCATTTACAAGACAAATGAATGTGAATTGTAGTTAATTATTAAACTATCAATAAGAAGACAGACACTTACAAACTACTGTAAATTATAGGATTTCAATACATTAATCTTACATTCGACACTTTATCATTGAAATAATCCTATCCGACGAACCTATCGGTGTGAAGATATCTCTCGAACGTGTTCATGTGTGTAGAACTATGTAATTTAAATACCTATTTATACAGAGTAGTACTTCTGTATAAAAAATGTGATCCTTCAAAAGTTCTGAGTGGAGTGGTGGGTGGAGTGTGGGAGGGGCCTCTTCCTAGGATGTGTGGCTGCCTGCTGGTTTCCTTGGCAACGAGAGACGCTTCTGCTTTGGTGAGGGACGAGTCCACTTGAATTAGGTGAGTTCCTCCTCCGGCGATCAGAAAACTGATGATTGGTTATCACACTGGTGGTTGCTGGTTCACTGGCGAAACTGCCGTATGCCAAGTCTTCACAGTCCACGTATATATGGAGATCTGTATGATGACACCGGAATTCGTAATTCGCGCTGACGACACAACAATACTGCCCAGCTGCTAGTGAAATACCAATTGAATTCCAGGCTAACGAAACTGTTTTTCAACACTGCAACACTGTAATGTCTAGGGAATGCTGAGTGGAGTCTATCTCAACCGGCTCAATCTGGATATGTACCAACAGGCTGTAATATATGTATATTACGAATTCTGCACGTATTTGTATGTGACAGAGATAAGGAGCGCTCACTACATATCGTCTCAATACGGGATATAGTTTTAAACACTCGGATTATGTAACGCGTCACTGCTGTGTGTTTTCTTGTTTTTCACAAAGCACAGACGGATGATACGACTACCAGTTTGAAGAATCCGTACACACCGCTTGCCACCTATATGAATCGGCTGCTTGTCCAATTAACCAGTCCGTTCACACATATTTATATTTGGGTTTTAAGTAACGAAACCCAAACGGTAGTTCCTTTGTTTTATTATAAAAGGTTGTACATATAATTCCTGAGTGTATATCAACCGTAAGTCTCACTGTCTAGGAGTGAATGAGAAAGGGACGGCGTTTATGTATGATAAACGTTAGGTCACGTCCTTACGATATGAGTTGAGGTGAGCTACTGAAGCTTAGGGGCATCGCAGTGCGTGCTTACAGAAATGCTGAGCTATGGGTCTCGCCCTCTTGGGTGAGTTGCCCGCTCACGTGTCCATCTCATGTCTTACTCATAGACAGTGGAAAGTTACAGGGTGGTGAATCTGAATATAATATCAGATGTATTGACCCATTTATATAATTCGTTCTGTTGATGAGACAGGGGCCTATTACAGAGGTTAGGGTGATGGAGGTGAGGAGAGGTTAGGGTGATGGAGGTGAGGAGAGGTTAGGGTGATGGAGGTGAGGAGAGGTTAGGGTGATGGAGGTGAGGAGAGGTTAGGGTGATGGAGGTGAGGAGAGGTTAGGGTGGGTGAGGAGGTGGAGGAGAGGAGAGGTTAGGGTGATGGAGGTGAGGAGAGGTTAGGGTGATGGAGGTGAGGAGAGTTAGTGATGGAGGTGTTAGATGGAGGTGGAGGTGAGAGGTTAGGGTGATGGAGGTGAGGAGAGGTTTAGGGTAATGGAGGGAGGAGAGGTTAGGGTGATGGAGGTGAGGAGAGGTTAGGGTGATGGAGGTGAGGAGAGGTTAGGGTGATGGAGGTGAGGAGAGGTTAGGGTGATGGAGGTGAGGAGAGGTTAGGGTAATGGAAGGAAGGAGGGGTTAGGGTGATGGAGGTGAGGAGAGGTTAGGGTGATGGAGGTGAGGAGAGGTTAGGGTGATGGAGGTGAGGAGAGGTTAGGGTGATGGAGGTGAGGAGAGGTTAGGGTGATGGAGGTGAGGAGAGGTTAGGGTGATGGAGGTGAGGAGAGGTTAGGGTGATGGTAGAGAGGAAAATAGAGAAGGAAAAACAGAAGAATTGTTTTGTTAAGTACTTGCAACATTTTGATCAACAACATTGTCGGCATTGCAGTAATAATAATGATAGGCTACTAACAGTAGCTATAATAATAGTAATAATAATAATAATAGTAATAGTAATAGTACTACTACTACTAATAATAATAATAAGTATTCACGTTGCAACTACTAACATACACATTTAGTTGACCACATAGTTACATATATAAAATAAACCGGCATCCCTCCTACTACTACCACGACCCCTTAGCGAGAGTAATAAAACACGTCATAATAGTTCCAATGTTTATGGTCTTGTGTAAATATTAAGACCGGCTCATTGGTTCCTAAAGACCTGAAATACATTAAAACAAAAACAAGGAAGATATTAAGTAGTGGTGAACGATGACGTCAGTAAACACGAAGGCTTGATGGATGACTAGACTTTAAGAGGATGAAAGTGTCCGGGGCTAAGGTAAAAACTGTCAGGGTATATGATGGACCGCTCACTATCACGGCCCCGTCTCTCCTCTCACCATGCAAATGATGCTTGAGTTTGTTCTAAGGTGGTTGTCTGGAGGCTGGTGAGGGAGGAAGAGGCTGCCACAACAACACTCACTTAGGGAGTTGTGTGACCCGGTGTTAAAGGAAGGACTCAAGAAAATCAGACAATTATCCATTCAGCTGCATTAGCGAAACACCTCCCTGGAATTGGATCTTATTACCAAGTCTTTAATTACTGGTGGGAGACAGAGGCAAGGTAAATAATTGTATGAAGACTTGCCCAGACGCCCCCCCACCCGCCTCCCCACCATCATCGGATGAGATGTGAATATGTTGACTCTTATACATACAATAAAACAACTCTGAATACCGGACTCCCTGGTACAGGATACTGGAACAAGATATTCGTTTTTGTTCGGTATTTATTTTATTGGTTGTATCGGGCCACTACAGTACGGTTAAGGGGATATTTTTGTTCAGTATAATCCATAATTTAACACGTGAGACTGAAGCCTCTAATTGTTTAACAGTGTAAAGAATCTGTCCTTTGATCAAGAGAGTCTGTGTGTGTGTACTTGTTGACATTACTCGCAGTCTATCAAACACCTCGCTGCTGTTACCATTGTCTGATCATAGTAGAATGTATCAGGTCTTTCTCGCCACATGTTACAGTAGTACAGTACTATAACAGTGTACGTGAGGTCTGTTTTTACTGTACAGCTTTATATTGGTATGTTGCTTAATGATCGGTAATTGTTTATTTTATTATGTATTACTGCGATAGATAGAATTTTGCCTTGATTTTCATTTTATTGTTAGAATATTTATAAGGTTCCTACAATTCACATCACCTGAGGCGGCTGATGTATACATTACAGTTCACCTCTTAGAGCTGCTATAACACACACACACACACTCCCTCAAGCTCTCGGACTAAACAGCACATGATCTCAACACTGATGTATCGTGCAATTTGCCTGCACCTGAAACTCAATACCGTTGTCTATTCACCCAGATTTAACATTCAGTTGCAATATACACATTCTACCTCGATTTATGCTAATGTAGAACACCAAGGCAGCGTGTTGCATTTGTATTGAATGGTTCCCTGGTCCCAGTTTACTTTGTTTCATGCAAGATATCTCTTAATGATGACATTTGTAGTGAACAGCAGCCTGACCTATGTTTATTTTTGCATTTATGTTTCGTGCAGCTCAGCCCTCAGTGTTGACGTTGTAAGAACATCTACTTGGACACAGTTTGTACCTCTTCATGCAGCTTAACTCTTCATGATAAAATGTGTAATAACAGTTGCCTCGCCCAACTTTATACTTCTTAATGATCTTAACTCAATGTTTACAGTTGTAATGGACAGTTGACTGGCCTAAGTTTATATTGCTTTACATAACTTAATTCTAAAAGCGAAGACGTTCATTACTGTTGCTTTTGCAGTATTGTAATTTATTTTAATGTAGTTTTGTTCTGCGCTTAATTTGGCGATCATTTTTTGTTGTAAATAACCCGAAAAAAAATCCACACATAAACTTTACTGAAATTCATAAAATATTATACAAGTTAATACAGTTTTTATTTATGAATCTTCCTGTATTTATGCATCAATGATAAAGTTATGCTGAAGATGACATGGGTCCTGGTTATAGACTTGCAGTACGGGAGAACTTTTTTGATAGTCGGGTTGTTCTAAAGCACACACACACACACACTGACTGTTGTACAATAAACATGGTGTCTTCATTACCATCTTGAGGACACATTCCTCCTGGGAGTAAAACAAACGCCAGCAGACAAGACAAAGAGAACTTCATGATCGTCAAGAGAGTGAAGTGCACTAGTGACAAATACTTCACCCAACTGAGTATATTTGGGGCTAGTGAAGGTGAAGTGTAGCAGGCGTCAACCACTCTAGGTGGGCTGAGCTCTAAGAGTGCACGGTGCCTCATGGTGAAACACACACTAGACTCTAGAGTAATTTGCACCTAGACACCGGACGTGACGTGACTCAGACGTGAGTCAAGTGCATTATGGAAGCTTAATTCATACTTTCTGTATTTTCCTTTTCTAAGTAATCCTTCATAATGCCGCCAGTTTCAATATACATTAAAATAATAAATCATCATTTTTTTCCTCATTCACTAGCATTATGTACATTATACTTAAATCAAATTTTAATGCTCAGAAATGAGAATAATGAGTTCTGGATTTTTCATTACAGTTCATTTTACCGTCAGGTGAGATGCACTCTACTATGGTGAAAAACACTCTAGAGTGCATCTCACCTGGTGGTAAAAGGCACTCTAGAGGTGCAAATTACTCTAGTGTGTGTTTCACCATGAGCCACCGTGCACTCTAGAGCCCAGCCCACCTAGAGTGGCTGACGCCTGCTACACCGGCCTCCACTGAGACAACCCTCCTCACTCGCTAAGCTCTGTTCTCAAAGGTTTTACAAGGCGGAAAATTCCCACAGTCAGTCTGTGTCTCCCTCGAGAACAATGCTTTAGTTTCTCACCAACGTCATATGTATATTTTACACACGTATTTTGCATGGTGCTGGCTAAGATGTAGTCAACATGACACTTGAGGATATCTCTTATGTATGTGCACGGTCTTGTGTCGTGCTGGAGAACGTGTACCACCGGGAAGCTCAGCTGCCGCGATAATGTGTGAACAAGCACATGGGCGGCGCCTCACTATGAGTGAGTGATGGTCCAGTGTTTACTTCCACACTGTGAGTGTCCCACAACTTTGAGTGTTAACTGACTTTTACTATAATACTAAAGTTGATGCATAATTAATGTGTGATGTACGATGAATATAATGACATCGCCTTAATTCTTGATTCAATTATGCCAGTTTGTGTACCCAACTTTATCAAGATTCGGGATCATCACAAAAGCATATCACCCTGTTTTACGTACACACACACACACACACACACACACACACACAGAAAATGCAAATAGAATGCAACTTCATACAACATGCTCCATTTACTTTTTCCTGACGTCGTTCTGTCAACACTCGATAACACCTGTTCATGACAGAGCGACCCCTGAACGCCGCCATTTACACGTGCTAACCCGTGTTAGGTTAGGTTGTCTGGTGTTGTTCAGTGTGTCTGGAGTTGGTGGCAGTATTTAATGAATTATACATGTACTGCGTCACATCTTGGAGAATTATACAACTACTGCGTCACATCTTGGAGAATTATACATGTACTGCGTCACATCTTGGAGAATTATACATGTACTGCGTCACATCTTGGAGGATTATTATGACGGCGTTACATAAGAGAAGCATTTTAGGAACATCCGACCAGAAGTTTGATTTATTTATTTACCTCATGGGCAAAACAACATAGGCGTGGCTTATGATGTTAAATATTTAAGGCAATTATATACATTAAGGTAGACTACAGGTAGGAAATATATATTGAAGGATGATGACTTATATTGTGTGAGAGAGACTGTATCTACCTAGTCTCACCTGCACACACACCGTATTATTGTGTGGGAGAAGGAGAGGGAGGGAGGGAGAAGGAGAGGGAGGGAGAAGGAGGGAGAGAGAGGGAGGGAGGGAGAAGGAGAGGGAGGTTCTTACACTGTACCATCACATGAAGGTGGTCCTTTATTTGTATTTAATGACGTTGTTGGAGGGGGATGGGAGAGTGCCAGGCGGAACACCCTGACTTACTGACTCAAATACTGTAGTTGTGACAGAGAAGAAAGACCAGATAATTAAGAGAAAGAAGAAGGGAATAAGCAAGAATACAATTATTCTCATAAATATTACATACAATACCACTTTCTGCCTTATAAGATATGTTGATCAAGTGATCATTTGTGGTCAAGTTTTCCAGTTACCTGAGATAACCTGAGTTGATCATCATTTGTAGCTTTCTTTTCATCCTTTCTATGTTGTCTGCATCTTTACTTTCTCTTAGTTCCCCTCTCAGGTCCTTTGCTTTCTTTCCGGTTTTCTTTGCAGATTTTTGTGATGCTACTCAGCGGCTTTCCACGCCCTTGAGCTCTCTCTCTCTCTCTCTCTCTCTCTCTCTCTCTCCAGGTCCTTTACAGTTCTTCCACAAAACCTCTCAGAAAAACATCGTCGTTTCCTGAATTGTATATTGTATAGGTTTCAGGTACCGAGGGTGAGAGTTGAACAACATACACACACACACACGTACCATTATTTCCACATATTTTCCTGGTATGAATAATATCAATAAGAAAATAAAGGCTCCTCGGCTAGTGGGTAGAGGATCTCGTTTTTCTTGTGGTTCTGTTTATATTTTTTCACGAAACGACTTCCTGAGCCGAGGCTTCCTAGGCGGGGATATGGAAGAATCTTGTGTATTGAGCGAGGAAGTGTATTGTGTGTCTTGGTGAGGGGTATTTCCTCGTGTGGGTTAAAGTATATGTGTTTGGGTGTATGAATGTATAGTGTGTGTATAAATGTAGAATGTGGACAGTGAATAGTGTATAATTGTATAGATATATAATGTGTAAATAGGTTTGAGTGTGTATGAATGTATAGATATGTAATGTGTATGTATGTTTGAGTGTGTATGAATGTATAGATATGTAATGTGTATGTATGTTTGAGTGTGTATGAATGTATAGATATGTAATGTGTATGTATGTTTGAGTGTGTATGAATGTATAGATATGTAATGTGTATGTATGTTTGAGTGTGTATGAATGTATAGATATGTAATGTGTATGTATGTTTGAGTGTGTATGAATGTATAGATATGTAATGTGTATGTATGTTTGAGTGTGTATGAATGTATAGATATGTAATGTGTATGTATGTTTGAGTGTGTATGAATGTATAGATATGTAATGTGTATGTATGTTTATGACCAAGAGAGTTTATAGAAGCATTATCGTGTATATCCAGGATAAGAAAGATGACTAATATGCATAATTGTGTAACAAGAGATAGGTTTATACCTTACATTTAAACAGGTGATGACTTATATGTAATAGCTCTCTCGCTTTTGTTGAGGTTTGCAGTGTGTGTTGGAAGCCTGTATGAGTTCAATTATCCTCAAGCCAGACAGGTTGATCCAGGGAGGCGATTCAGGTGTATTTATAGAGATACAGAATAAAAAAAAATCCTATATGAAGTTTCTTTAAGGATTCTTTCTTTAAGGGCATTAGCCCACCCGGGCACGGGTCATTTTTAATGACCCACATCAAGGCCCGGGGGGCGAAAATATAATAAAACAATAATAATAATAATAATAATTATGCCAATGATGATGATAATGGTAATAATAATAATAATAGTAATAAAATTAATATAAATATATTTAATAAATAACAATTATAATAAAAGAAAATAATAATAATAATAATAATAATAATAATAATAATAATAATAATAATAATAATAATAATAATAAAATTAATAACAATATTTAAAAAAAAAATTATAATAAAAGAAAATACACATACAGTAATAATAAAAGTCTATAAAAATTATAAATAATAATAATAATAATAATAATAATACCCCCTGTAATAATAAAGAGCCATGAATAAATTCAAAAACCAAAAAATTAAAATATCAATAGTGAGAAATGATATATGTATGTTGTGTTGTTAATAGTAAGAGTAACAATTAAGACCCTGCAATTGTGTGTAAATGAGGCAGAAAGTCAGATCAGCAACCTGGGACTTGGTCACAATTTTTGTGATGCCATATGGCAGCAGGGTCTACCATTAGACAACACATTATGCTTCCAATATCTTCCCAGATGGTAGTACCTCCCTGTTTGTGAAATGGTTTAATCAAGAGTAAATAGATCTGTGGTAAAGTTGCAGGTAGAGTGTGAATAAAGCTTAGAATGGATCTTATAGGAAATAGAGTTCAGTATACCAAGTCTCTGGTAGACAAGGAGGTGAGGGTTTGGGTGGTTCAGTTTGGGACGGCCCGTGTGAGGGAACCAGTGACTCTTATAGTACAACACCTTGGCTGCCACACTGAGTAAGAATCACCAAAACCATCCCATGTGTAATACTCTCAGGTGACCTACAACCATGGTGACTCTTGTCTCAGTATATGTTGACTAGTACTACCTGAAGCCAGACTATATCAGAACATTACTAATGGCGACTTTGAAGTTGATTGGCTTATTATAATGATGACAATAATATTAAGGAACAATAACAAACGAAGAGAGAAATTCGGTATATAAATTATTTCTCTTTAATGTTTGGTTTATGACTTTATGGGTTGAATTTAAGACATAAAACACATTCCTCTCTGCATGGAATAGGTTTATTGCCTCTTACGTCGGTTTATGGCAGATTTATTTACTAATTTAGTGGTTGGCGGCAGCAGTCACGTGACATCATGAAGGTCATCACATCGTAATGTTTTAATACTGTTTACCGTGTTAATACAGTTCGTCTTAAATCTGTTAGTACGCCAGTGATGTTTCCTTAGGGGAATATAATGATAAAAATGTTGTAAAACGGAATTAACTGGAAATACAGTAAGGATTACAACATAAGCGTGTGTGTGTGGTGGTGTGTGGGGACCAGTTGATGAAGATCGAGGCAGAAGTTAAATGAGATTCTCACTTAAACTCTGAGTTACTCGAGAGTTCACGACTGCTGCCGAAATTGACCAAGTTAGGATGACCCGAGAGACCAAGGATTAGGGGGTAGGTCTGGTCAGTGTAACGGGGGAGGGGAAGGGGGTGTCGGGGCTCAGGGACTTCTGGGGTCAAAGGATAACTCGGGTCAAGATGAGGCTTGGGTAGTTGTGGGAACGGCTGAGGTCATTATCTGAAATGAACCAGAGTGAACAAAGACGGCTTGAGAGAGAGGGTGAGAGAGAGACGTGGTCAAAGAAGTTATTAACCTAGAACGAGTATTTTTTCTTTTTTTCTTTACCTCGGCTCTGTCCTTCAGCTCTCACCCTTAGCCCTCATCCTCACCCTTCACCCCGCTCCTCTCACCCTAACTCTCACCCCTCCCTCTCAACTTTTATCCTCGGCCCTCTCCCTCACCCTAACTCTCACTCCTCCCTCTCAGCCCTCACCTCAGACCTTGGGACAGCTACCTGGGTCAGTAATAGATCTCAGGTAGGATCTGTGTGACGCACCTGGTAAGTCCCCCACCATCATGCTTATGGTTGCTGCTGTTACTGTTACTGCTGTTAATATTGTTACTGTTGCCGCTGTTACTGTGGTGTAATAATGGTCAGCATGCTCGTCTGGTAAGCGAGCGGAGCCGGGTTCGATCCCCGGGCAGGGTGAAATTATGGGCAAGTGTCTTTAAGCCATTTGCCTCTGTCTACCCAGCAGTAATTGGGAACCTGGATGTTAATCGATTTGCGGATCGTGTTCCAGGGTAATGGTGAGCCAGTGCAGTTGGCGAATTGTCCGGTCTTTTTGGACTATTCCTTGACACTGAATCATGCAGCTCGTTAACTCAGGGTGTGGTTGTTGTGTTGGCGACAGCTTCTACACCTTTAACAGATTCACGCCTAGTTGGTCCTTGGGTCGGCCATCCTCGGTAACACGAAGAGCAACCATTATTATTTTAGTGTTGTTGATGCGGTTATTGATAGGTTTGTTGTTATTGTTGATGCTGGTGTTTGTGGTGATAACTGCTGCTGTTGGCTGTTGCGTCTATTCTTCTTTATCGTGGTATTTTATGAGGAACTGGACGAGTACACTGTCATATATATTATCATGACGGTTTTCTTGTTCTATATTGGTGATAAATGTCTTAAAATTAGGTTAAGTTAGGTTAGTTTAGTTTACTTTAGGTTAGGTTGACAGACTTAATTGGTATGGATCTATAGGGATCTGCTTATTTGGCTTTTGTGGCGCCTTACAGTGAGATATGGTTTTAAATCTCTCTCTCTCACAGTTGGTAGTGGTAAAGAGCTCAAACACGTTTCTGATGATAATAATACAACTTTTTCTTGTGAGTGTTTCAACCTGCACGAGAAGTTCCTTGTTTATATTCCTCTTTTATTCTCTTTCATTTGTCTTTCTCCTAATTACTACGTGTCATTTTCATTGCTGTTCTTCTTATTATTTTCTTCTCGGTGATCATCTCGTTATCTTCACTTTGTATGAGGTGACTTGGGGGGGGGGGGTCTCCAGGGATGTTGATATACAGCTGAAGAAAGGACACGACACACACTGACGCCAGAGAGCCATACATCCAGGAAAGTTATCACATAATGATATATGTTGCTTTAATTAATGAGTTAATGTTGTATTTTATACCATAGGAAAGCAAGAGCGACAACCACCAGACTGTGTAATTTGTCAGATTTATTGTTTGTTTTAACTCACAATTACCACAAAACACAATAACATTTGACGGTAATTTCACAGTCCCTCTACACATTATGTTGACATTAGCTTAATTACCCCAATTGAAGGTAATATAAATGATGCATGAGTTTGTATTGTCATAAGTCATCACTAATGGTACGTTAATTATCATGTATATTTGCTTAACCATTGTCCAGGACTCCTCGATTCCTAGTGAGATAAGTGATCAGTTTCCATCAGCAACAATGTCCATTTAACATCCTTGAAGCTTACCATTTAAATTTAATTAACCCTTCAGTAATTTTCACCCAGATGCTTATTTAATCAAGTTACGATTATCGTGTGGAATTTAATTAACTTTTCCGTCATTTTCTTCTCGACTTTTACTGGATCAAGTTATTCGCGTCATATATTTTCCAGATAATTAAAAAAAAAATCTAACCTCCCTCACCAGACACCGGCCAACCTAAATGATATCAACAACTTACCTTTTATCACGTAAGACAATTAACCTTCATAAAAGCATTAATAATTTGTCTTTAATAATGGCTTGTTTTTATTTTACCAAGATCATAAAGAGGAAACAATATCCAGCAATGGGTTGAAGGAGCTAATTATAATAACAGGCGAGGGAGGACTAGTTGCCCCGGGGTCTAACGCACGAGAGCTGGTGTATTGGTCCTCTGGGAGGCGTAAAGGAGAGGCCACGACTCTCACAGGTAAACTTAAAGGCAAAGAGATCAAAAACATGAAAGGCTATAAGAAATAATAGTAAATCAGTGCAGGTGTGAGAAGGTGGTACACCATTACTGTTATTTATGGTGGTATTGTAGTGTTTACTTATGGTGGTATTGTAGTGTTTACTTATGGTGGTGTTGTAGTGTTTATGGTGGTATTGTAGTGTTTACTTATGGTGGTATTGTAGTGTTTACTTATGGTGGTATTGTAGTGTTTGCTTGTGGTGGTATAGTAGTGTTTACTTATGGTGGTATTGTAGTGTTTACTTATGGTGGTATTGTAGTGTTTACTTATGGTGGTATTGTAGTGTTTACTTGTGGTGGTATTGTAGTGTTTACTTATGGTGGTATTGTAGTGTTTACTTATGGTGGTATTGTAGTGTTTACTTATGGTGGTATTGTAGTGTTTACTTGTGGTGGTATTGTAGTGTTTACTTATGGTGGTATTGTAGTGTTTACTTGTGGTGGTATTGTAGTGTTTATAAAGTGTTATTTGCTTTAGTTTGTTCGAGCTGTGTATCCGGCTGGTCAGATTAGATAGAACCTAACCTAACCTAACACACTGTGTAATATAATGTTAACTGTAGCATTTAGAATTAACACAGGTAGCCAAATTTTTATCACTGCGGACGATACAATGCACTTAAAAAAAATCCTCTTTCCCGAAAAAAATCCACCCGAGCAGAAAAGGCGAGGATTAGGTTGATTAATCCCGGCCAGAAATAGAAAAAAAATCCCTGTAATTTTTTTTTTGTTGTCGGGAGGATTAGCGACTAATTCCAAGTAAATCTCTGATATTTCCCTTTTTCTCGGTAATTCCTGTAATGTGTTAAATTTTTCACACAAATTTAGATAAACCAATTGGATAAAGTTGTAAATTATTCGGAGATAAAACTCACGAGAACAGGTAGTGAGAGTTGTGAGTTGTTGGTGGAGGAAGATTACAGGTGAGGATCATCCCACCACACAACACCTATCTCACCACCACCACCACACACCACCACCACCACTACTACCACTCAACACCACCACTACACAACACCTGCCACACTTTCATTACAACAGTATCCCGGTGTTAGTCATAAAGGCACGCCAGCACAGTGATATTTCCGGAAAAAAATGTGTTGTTTAATGTTGATATTTAAGATGCAAGAACCATAACCATATGACTGGTGCTCTTATATAATGAAAATGTGCAGCTGACACCACCAAAATGAGTTTACTTTATTATTATTAACTAATCTGCAAATAGAGTTTAACAATGTTCATATTATTATTTTTTTTACATCTAATACAGTTAACATTTATTATAACACACACCTTGACGTAGCGCTTCACTTATATCAATAAGTTCATCTGTACATTGTCCTCGTAGTCTCCAGTCTTAATCTATACCTTTATGATGTGGGTTGTGGGTCGTATTATGGTCGTGGGTCGTAAAAGTTGAAAGGTCATTTTCTGTTATTACCAAACACCTCTCTCTCTCTCTCTCTCTCCAGAAATATGAGAAGAACCATCGAACTGCAGACAAATTCCCTTGAGCCTTACCTAATCTTATTCTTTTTCTCTCCTTCCTTTCTCTCTCTTTCCAGATATCCAAATTTGCTTTTGGTTAGTCGTGAATTATATTGGTAAGAAAAACCATCACTTTGTAAGATTATGCTGTGAGCTTTACATAAGTTATCGGGGGAATCTGGGACACATCGGAGGTACTGAAGAATTATGGTTAACTCTTGCTTGATATTGCTTTTGAGAGAGAGAGAGAGAGAGAGAGAGAGAGAGAGAGAGAGAGAGAGAGCTACCTCCTCCACCACACCACCACAATGCTGACCATCCTAGCTACCACACCACCATAACGTTGACCATTCTAGGTACCACACCACCCCATAACACTGACCATCCTAGCTTCCACACCACCACAGCGCTGGTCCCTCACACTTGAACTTAACTCACGGTAGTTTCTCCTCCTTTCAAGGGCATCACTGAGAAAAATCTAAGCCATCTGAGAGTGTTGAAGATACACCTCACCACCAAGGAGAAACACTTTATGTAACATAGTGTCCAATTCTCTATAATACGGACTGCTTTGTTTACGTGTGGCCGAGAAATAGTGCAGCGGGAGAGTGTTTAAAGATTCTCAGTTTTCTGTTTATGAGTTTACTGAAATGTGAGACTAAAAAAGAATTATCTTAGAGCATCTTATAGTTGTTTGTAGATATACACTTTGTTTACTTATATATATATATATATATATATATATATATATATATATATATATATATATATATATATATATATATATATATATATATATATATATATGTGGCTAAAATAAAATTATAGGAAGATTGGATTAGCTATATAAATACTTGGAGTTGAATTATCACAAAAGAAGATCAATTTATCATCAATATACTTTGAGCTTTACTATTTTAAAAGATCAAATATATTGCCTTTATATAAATACTTTAAGTTTACTAATATATGTAACTAAACGTAAATCATCCTAAAGGAAACTGAAATTGATAGTGTATATATTTATCCTCAAATGTCTACAATAACTGTAGTTGTGTTGCAGTAAAAGGAGAACGTTTATTGTTGTTCAGGAGAGGCTATGAGGGTCACAAGTCACTGCAACCGTTTAATTTTTTTAACACAACAAACACGGGAGCCTTAGTGCCTGGCTATATACTAATGTTATACTAGAGAGAGAGAGAGAGGCAACATTTCCACCAAGACTCACATAAGAAACAGAAGGTTCAGTTTACAATCGAATTTCCAATAACAATCACAG